>NC_135013.1:39474816-39781162 GCF_051020955.1 Megalopta genalis
GAAGATTGAAGTGCGCTTGAAACTTTGCACAGCAGCGTGCGTATTGTAGTAGGTCACCAATGCATGAGAAAAGTATTATATCAACACTTTCTTGGTATAGGATGTTATTTCAGAGGCGGAAACGCGAGATAAAAATTCTCTCTACACCACTGGCTGGACACGTAACGCACAGCATGTGCTGGACGTTACTGATTGCTTTTTGTAACGGCTCGTACGTGCTTCGCGATGTAAACGATAACGTCCAGATACAGATTTGGAATGTGACATTTATCTCGCCGTCGAATAAGAAGGGAATTTTCACGTGAAACGTCGCGTCCACGGACCGTAAAGTAACCGTAAAACGGAGTGCCATAAATTGCCAATTCTCCGTTTCGAAGGACCATGGGTAAGTATTTCAGTGTGATCGTACATTTCTGTTCTCTTATTTGTAACTTTGTAACATTCCTGTAATTTAATATAAAATTTAGAGTTCAACTGAGACTCTTGTGTAATTGTAACAGCTTTCCAGATAAACGAAATATATTAATTATATTTATATAAATTGAAAGAAACATTTCATTTGTATTTTCAAGTAGACAGACAACGTTCGTTGCTTTTTGTGAAAAATATGCTTCAAGTTTAAATTCACCGTTCTTACGACGTGGTAGAAGTTCATGGTAATTTCGTGAGTGGCGCCACATGAAAGAGCACAGCCTTCTTTGCTATTCGTCGGTAAGAAAGAGAAACTGATTTCACTATATCGACTGAGACAATCACTATCGGTAACGTCGGTGCCTGCTATTATTTAAGTTAATAAAGTATTATAACAATAGTTTACATAGTTTAATATTCTAAATGCGTGTATATTGCGTGCCTGATGTATTTCGTAACTGGTACATGATAATGACATTAATTAGGATTTTTATTGACGGGAATGAATTTAATGTAGACGTTTAATGTCGATTTATTAATGAAATTTTAATGATCATGACATTTCTTGCGCCCATTTGTCATTAAAAGTAGCCAAAATAAAAATATAATTTGAACTCGGAGTTATTACAATAATAATCATTTATACCAATGTACCTCAATTTGTTGAAACAGAATATAACATTTTATTTGAAGATAATATACAAAAATTCGATATATATATATAGTAAAGATTGAAAACTAATAAACAACGTTTTCATACTGCCTTTTAATTAAATATTACGTTATTATAATAAATATTATTTAAATATAAATTAAAAAATAATAAATATCATTTTTCTGTACGTGATCGTACAAACTATATATTGAACACAAGAAAATAAAGAGGCAACATAAATTAAAATAATAAATAATTAAGTACTGTGAAATAACCTTCTTTTGGGAAGAGATAGTATTTTATTTTAGATTTAAATCGATTCCGTGTACAAAATTCAAACAAATATATTCCTTTATGAAACTCCCAGTCTTAAGAAATTATTATTAAATTACTCCGAATTACGAAAATTTACGCTAATACGTATTCTTGTAATCACGCCGACAAAGAGTTTCCCACCCCGTCGCTGTTAACGCGATACCGTCGGGGAAACATTTGTAATTTTTTCTAAAAGGGAAAGCACAGCCCGATATAAATGGATAGGGTAAAGAGACCGTGCAGCCCCCTCGCGTCGAAAAATTCACGGGGCTAGCTGCGACAGCCCAGAAAAAATCTAATTTAGGTCCAGCCCGAATAATTAAACTTTTACGCCGAGCCGTGGGAATAACCGGAACACGAAAGTAAAAACGTGTCCCATCCGCACACCTCCGTCGCTTTCGTAAATTCTGTTCTCGTGTCAGCTATTTCGTTATAGCCCGATGAAACCGTGGGACACGGAAAATGCGCAGGAAAAACTGAGCTTCGGACAACGGGGCAAAAGTAGTTTTTACTCGCCCTTTGGGGATCGTCAAATGTATTACGATCTCTCGGGAGATAAATTTCTATTAGCTATTCGACCGAAGTTATCCACTATACCCGTTTTTAAAAATTCAATGATGAGACGATGCCGTAAATTTGAAAGACTTTCTGCGTGCTTTTCGGCGAATGATAGTAAACAGAGAGATTAAGGGTACGAATTTTTGGCACTCTGCAAATTAGCAATTGCTGTTTTATAAAATTTGTGTCAAGGCAATCCTTTTATTTTTGCTATGTTTAAATATTTAAATGTGTTTAAATATTTGTTTATTTTGCTATGTTTAAATATTTAGGTTTAAATATTTACTACGTTCTAGCATTTCATACCATTTTTCATTTTTCTTGGTAACGTCATGGTACATTGAAAATTAACAATTTTTAGTGTACAAAACGTGTATCAATAAAATCTTCTATTTTTTATTTAAGCAGATTAAATATTGCCAATTTTCCATCATTTTATATTTTTCTTTAGAACATCACTTACTATCTCACAAATAAATACGTTCGAGTTTTTGATAGGTAACTCGAGAGAAATCTCCCGAGTTCAAAGGGTTAATTATCGAATGACACGAGTATTTTGTAAAATAAGGAAATTTTCAACGCGGTATACACTTGAAAATTTATATATTTCATTTTACTCAGGCTAAAGAAAAATAAGCAACACTTACTATCTCCATCTTTTCAAGTGTACAATTCGAAGGAAATAACAGAATCCGGATTCGTGTAATTGTAGTAGGTCAACAAGAACTTCGCAAAAGCTCGATCCAGTAGACACCGTTTTTAAATGTGTCCCGTTCGACAACGTTAGAACAGTAAGCTGAGTGAACAAAGTTGACGTTAGTGTGTCAGGCCTCTCCTCCGCAATTAGTTGAATTTTCCGCGTAATTAGTCGATCCTGTTATTATCTTCGCGCCTACGGCATTCCAGTACTCGTAACCTTGCGGTTAATTTCTTTCTGGCAATGCGATGCACACGTAACAATGCCTATTAATAATGCGATACATAAGACGATCCGACAGCCTGACCTTAAATCACGTTATTGTTTCGCGATGAATAGAGCCTTGTAGAACAAATCACAGCAGCTCCATCTTCATTTCTCATTGTGTCTATCTTGTCTCGAAATACTCCGAAATGGCTTGAGGTTCATGAATGTATCTCAATTTTCACTAAAATTTCAGTTCCAACAACAAGTATTACGAACTTCTTTTTGTTTCACCGCTACTATACTCACAATATAAATAATTTCCGTTTATTCGTGACGAGTATATTCGTCATACACAGCGAAGAAGTTAATTCAAAATTCTGATGGACGACTATGATCATTTGCAAGACACAAAGAAGGCATTGAGTGTCTGTTTCACTTCAATACTCGAACGGTGGACCTTTTTAACAAAACTGTAACTGAAGATACTTAGGATAATTTATAATGTTATTTAGAAATTTATTTAACACATTTTTTAAGATATTCCTCATAGACACTATGTTTCACTAATCCTTTTTACAGACCTTAATTTAACGAAACATACGAAAATTTAAATTAACCCTAGCATGCTTGGGAGGGGGTAAAAGAATGTCCACAGAATTTCTAACAATGTTCTTTTATAAATTTTGTATATTTTACTTTTGCATTGCTAGGTACCAAAATGTATTATTTAACAGTATTGTAAAAGTAAATATATCTCGAGCAGAAAAAATAATTTTCTTATATGGATACAAAATGACCCTCCCTTAAACAAACTTTAATGCTTTTAATACCTTAAGCATTCCAAGGTTAATACTCGAACAGTGGATCTCTTTGATAAAAATTGAATATGCACAAGATCGTTTATAATTTTTTATTAATTAAAAAAAAAAACATTTTTCAAGGTACAGTAAATTCTCTCCAATTGACCCTCAACTTGGAAACCAAAATGGACAATTTGGGAAGAGAAGGAACGATTATTTGAGCCTTGCGGCTCGTTTTTACAGTTGTTCATAATCGGTAACTATAAAAATGAGCGACACGACTCAAATAATCGTATCTTCCATTCCAAATTGTCCAGTTTTCTCCTCACAGACATATATTATAGTTTCACTAATTTTTCTACAGATCTGAATGAAACATGTGAAAATTGAAATTAATGTAACAGCAACTATTGAGTTGGTAACGAACTTACAATTTTGTCTGCGGGCTCGTATATTTGCAAAATAGTTAATTCGAATTCTATTTAATATTATAACTGTTTAGAATGTTCTAGTAAAAGCCAGTTAATGTTTCGAAAGAATGGAATGTTTGATGATCCCGGATTTTATACACTTATAACGAAAACGAGTTGATCAAATACAGAACGGTAGAAACATTTAAAGAATTGAATAATGCTGTTGCACTATTTTCAATTCATTCGAATGAATAAGGAATAAAGTAAATATCTACGTAGCTCCAGTATCTTGCAGTTAGGGTAAACAATTTTTATTTTGCATAAAAATCCGCGGTCTAATTGTTAAACTACGGATTTTATACTTTATAATAAAGTTGAATAGTTGTAGCTTAAAATATTGGGTTGGCAACTAAGTAATTGCCGATTTCAGTTATAGATGTCTCTCACTCCCATTTTTATGATATCCGTAAATGTTATATTATAAAATTATTATTATTATTATTATTATGTTATTTTTTATTATCAGTGAATGTTAGCAACTGGACAAATTGAATGCAGCGGTCAAGGAAAAGCGACAAGAATTGGTCAATCGTAAAGGTGTCATTTTCCACCAGGACAATGCTAGGCCGCACACGTCTTTGTCCACTCGGCAAAAATTGATGGATATTGGTTGGGAAATGATGTTACACCCACCATATAGCCCTGTGATCTCGCGCCATCGGATTACCACTTATTTCGATCCCTGGACAACTCCCCTCGTGGTAAAACTTTTAATGACGATGACGCTGTAAAATCTCACTTAACTCAGTTTTTGGCCGAAAAGGATCAGACTTTCTACGAACGTGGAATTTTCAAGTTGTCAGAGAGATGGCAAAAGGTCATCGAACAAAATGGAAAATACATTACAGATTAAACTTCGTTCCAAGTAAAAAAAAAATTTCTTATTTCATTGAACAAATCGGCAATTACTTAGTTGCCAACCCAATAGATAATTGACTCTACCCTATAGAAACTAGATAATCAAATAACGCTTATATTCTAGGGTCAAACTAGACCCGAGCCTATTAGACTGTTAAGAAACGAAAGTGTCCAACAGCATTATACTAAATCATTCTCAAGTGGACACGGTATCGCGGTGTCAAGAAAAGACACCACAAAGGAGCTCTGTCAACATCCGCCCAAGTGATTTAATTACGGCTGTTAGTAAAGGAGCACGAAGCTCGCGTCGCGAGCTGTCAATCGGAAACAAAAGAGTAATTCCTTTCAAGCCGGTTTGTGTACTCCATTGTACGCGTCAAATTACCGTCACCTTGCTCAACAAGCTGCATTGTTCCTCGCTGCTATTGTCGCGCGTAAGTCGCGTAGGTTTTCACCGCGCGGCACTGTTTTTGGCGGTCGGATAAACGCGATTAGGAAATTACGCTGCGGAAAACGGTCGTCGCGATTTCGTGTCGATCTTCGCTGCGAATCGAGAACGCGCGATGCTGGAAGATCGATAATAATAGCAGCTGCCTGACAAACTGTTAATGCCACGCTGCATGCAAACCACTGTTCTCGGTCAATGAACCACTGAACTCCGTGCGGACTTCTGGCGAAACTGGATGTCGAATTTAAGGAAACGCGGCTGACAGTCGCACCAGCCTACAATTGACTTGTCTTTTGCTCGGAGTCTATCGTGAACTCGATACAATAACATTCGACTGCGGATCTTTGTGCGAGAATGAAAATATTCTTTGTGAGAAATAAAAATATTCGTCAAACATATTAACGAAAAAAGACAATTGTAGGATACTGAAATTGAATAAAAATGTATCTTCTCTTTTAAGGATGTTTATTCTATACATATATTGACGGTCTACTAATCGCACTTTTGAAGTCAAAGACCAAGGTTGAACATTTTTTGAAAATTTAATCGAAGGGGACAACACAACTTCGTTTATAATGTAACAAATTATTTGGGTTAACACAATGTAATATTTTATTCTGAAATTATTGTTCGAATGAAAATTATCTAACTTTTTTTTACATAAAAATCATTTATGGAAATATTCATTAACAATCGCCCGGTAAATAAAGTGTTAATAAGTTAATGAGTAAGCGTTAATAAGTATATCATCGAAATATTGTTGCCATGAGTGCATTAGATCTATATTATTTCTAATAATTTCTTAGAAGAACAAGTAACTTGGTAGTTATTGTATCTCTTCCACTATACTGATTTATTACACTATTTATTAAGAAATTTTTGTATTGCAGTAAAACAGACTTAACTCACCTCGAGTCCTACGAGATTCATGTCGATTACTTTTTATTAATGGTTTTCCTTTAGACTCACCTGTAACAAAAATAATGATATTGGTTAGCATATATCTTATAAGAAGATTAGCGTCTAAATTTACTCGTAAAGATAGTTCATTCAGAAATATTTTAATTCCCGTTAATTTTAATTAACGATGACGTATTACATATTCGAAGGGAAAGTTTCGTTGCAATTTTACTGAAGTCCGAATGAGTTGATTCGTGTAAAGAAGCTGATCAAAAAAATGATTGAATTTTCCATTCTCTGTGAAGGTTAATGTTAAACAACCATGTGGAAATATTGGGGATAATATGGAAAAAATATTCCGATAATCCGCCAACGTTAGCTACATAGCTCCATCAGGGGGTGAATGACACACCTATCGCACATGTGGGTCACACGACGGTTCATTATTATTCCTTAAATCAATAATCCACATTTCCCACGAAGTGTACAACGAAAAAGTTATCATACATAGATTATCCGCGCAGATTTTTCATACCTCGAATGAAAATCGTTGTAAAATCATTCAAACAACAGCTAAATAATTTCAGCATTTGTAAAATAGCCAACCATTCTACATTGATTTCAATGCAATTATTTAACTTTCTTCCTTTTCGAATATAAAACGTCAGACGAAATTAAATGCTATGTTTCAATCTAAAACCCTGGAATTAAGTCGTAAAACGAGTGGTTAGAGTATCGATAATAATCAACTATTGGATTGGCAACTAAGTAATTGCCGATTTCAGTTATAGATGTCTCTCACTCCCATTTTTATGATATCCGTAAATGTTATATTATACAATTATTATTATTATTATTATTATTATGTTATTTTTTATTATCCGTGAATGTTAACAACTGGACAAATTGAATACAGCGGTCAAGAAAAAGCGACCAGAATTGGTCAATCGTAAAGGTGCCATTTTCCACCAGGACAATGCTAGACCGCACACGTCTTTGTCCACTCGGCAAAAATTGATGGATATTGGTTGGGAATTGATGTTACACCCACCATATAGCCCTGATCTCGCGCCATCGAATTACCACTTATTTCGATCCCTGGACAACTCCCTTCGTGGTAAAACTTTTAGTGATGATGACGCTGTAAAATCTCACTTAACCCTCTATGGGCCGATTTTTTTCTTAAATATGAAAAAATTTATGCAACGGAAAATCTATTACTATAAACCTATATATGCTAATTAAAAAAATATGTAACAGTTTAAACAACTTTATTACAATTAATTCAATTTGTAACTTCTGTGCAACTATCCACTTCTGTGCATAAATGCTTAAGCATGAAACTCCACAAAACAGTTTCAATTTGGCGTTAAACATTGATGTGTGTTGCATTTGGAACTGGTTGCCAAATAGTTTTTTGTGGTCCTGAATTTTCCTCATCTGATGATAATTTGGTACTAAATTCATCGTCGCTGTTGATAATATTTACGCGTCATCTGGTAAATGCTACTGGATGATCTTCATCGGACTCAAAATCGAATAAAGAATCTTCAGATCTATTACCGCTACTGCGTCTAATTCTAATTCCTCTTTTATTTTTATACGATTTTGTATCCATATTTTGGGTATTTGATATATAAATTTGAAAATAGAAGAAAGCATAACTATTATCCTAGATATACTCAAATCTACCACAATATCCCAATGTAACCTGAAAGTTACAAAACTGTATCATATACAAATGGTAACAAAATGATTACTGAAATGCAAATAAATAAATTGTTAGTCACATACGAACTCAAAGCTATTATATACGCTTTCTTTCTATTTAGTAAACGCCGACAAAAGCACAAATAATGTCAATTGCACAAGACGGTTCCTTTGGTTTCTATCTGCAGACAACTTGCAAGATATTTATTTTGACATTTCAGGTTGATGGTGCTGCCAACCGTCATCAATATTGTTATTGGTTATTTCAGAGGCATTATATAATTAAGACGTATACATTATCTTGTGAAAAAAACTAAAACTATTTGGTAAAATGTGGATATATTAGCTTGTGACTTGAAAGTTACATGGGCCCATAGAGGGTTAACTCAGTTTTTGGCCGAAAAGGATCAGACTTTCTACGAGCGTGGAATTTTCAAGTTGTCAGAGAGATGGCAAAAGATCATCGAACAAAATGGAAAATACGTTACAGATTAAACTTCATGCCAAGTAAAAAAAAATTTTTTATTTCATTGAACAAATCGGCAATTACTTAGTTGCCAACCCAATAGATTATCCAAAATGTTGAACAATTTACCAAAGCGGATCCCTTATCACCGCTTAAGGGGGGTTAAGAGTCTAGTGCTTTGCTACTTTGCTGTCGGTAATATTACTAACTATGTACAAGTTCTAAAGGGATTGAAGCGAGTCTACCTATAATCATATTCCACCACTTCCAAGATTTCTAAACTGCTTAGCCAAGCAACGTTGTTACATATTCTCATCCGGGCAACTCGTAGCTCAAAAGTACTTCGCTACTTACTATCGTATTCGAAAGGGGTGGAAATCGCATCAGCATTAACACACTGCCTACTGTGAACCTATTTTTAACCTTCCAAACGACTGTGTTACATTACATAAAAACTTTGAAATATTTTTTAATATATCAATCTCGATATTAATTTATATTCGATATTGTCATTTTTCTGAACTAGAATTGTCACAACTGCAATTTGCAAGTCATAATTAAATACCATTAACACTTTATTGACTAGAAGACTATTTATAGATTTTCCAATTACTTGCACGAATGTCAAAGAAACTCGTTGTCATTTAAGTGACAATTTCGGAAGACTTTGTTACATAATATTGAATGTTTCGAGTGAATCAATGTATAGCTAGACAGGTGTGAATGGTTCTGTAATTCGATATGTGAGGTATGCAGTGTTTAATCGTTTTGACAAACCCAACGCATAACATCGATCCAAACGATTACTTAAATTATTGATAAATTTGCTGTCTCGTTTGGACAATTTTTAAACAAATTGTCAACTGTTTACCTTCGACCTTTATGAGAAAACTGCTGGCAGATGAAAAATTAACCCCATACCATTTCTTTCACAGCTACACTGACTCCAGAAAGTATTCATACACCTTTAAAACGGTGTAACTTTTTTCGAACTGGACTTGAACATGACTTGAATTTTTTATAGATATTAGAAGAACTAATTTGCAATGACAAAAATACGTCTAATTTTCAAAAAATCTGCATCTATTTTATGACTCAATGGAAGACGTCATTTAAGCTCCTTATCCAGACTCAATAACAAGTGACGAGAAAAAATAACGATTACAGTTAATAATTACAGATTACACAAATGTAATCGTAATCGTGACAACTGATTTCTCCTAGTAACGATTGATTGGTTAACGATTATAATTACAAGACCGCGGATTTTATGCATTTATGGAAAAAACGTATAGATGAAATATAGAATAGTAGACAAATTAAAAGAAGCTAAAAATATTGATATGTTAATTACAACTCATTAAAATTATTTAAGAGAGAAAGAGAATTGCACTTGGCTCCTACGTCTTGCAATTGAAAGAGACAATTTTTATTTCGCGTAAAGACCCGCAGTCTAATGATTACCATGATTACTTTTCGTAGTCAACTCTGTTGTAAAGTTACGTGGAAGAGAACGTAATTGAAGTCGCATTGAATCGAAGACGGTTACGGGAAGAAGAAAGTGCAAATCAAACGCCGCAACAAACGAAGGACGTTCAACGCTTCAGTTACACTTATCGTAGAGAAACTGGCTGGCTATTCACCATGTCTCAGTAAGTTCCGGCAAATTATAAAAGTAATTACGAAATAATCGATTGCTGCCCTACTCTGCTTCACGCGAAACAAGAAACCGCGTCTCCGTGCTTATCGTTGATCGCAGTTCGGCCACGAACGTACCCTTATCCGCAACAGAACCGTATCGTTCCACTTTACAGTTAGAGTCCTCGTGCTCGGCTGACGGATAACGGGCGGAGACTGGTGTTCTCGTTTCAGTCATTTCTTGGTCGTTCGAGAGAGACTTTTTATCGCGATCATAATTTTGAGCATTCGAAGGACACGCGGCGCTCGGCTCCCAGGAAGCTCGTTTCTGCCGGAGCCGGCTTTTTCACGGCGCGGCGACAGCTTTTTCACGGCGCGGTACGGCGGGCATTAACGGACGTGTCCCGGCCATATCCGAGATCCACGCTCCAATTCTTGCGGACGTTTTGCCACGCGAATCGCGGCGCGAGTCGCTCGCTCGCGCGAGGACGCCCCGAGTCCCGCGTCGACACTTTTGTCTAACTGTACACGACGGGGAAGCACGCGGATTAATTGCGGCCTGATTAAGCCGGCCGCGTGAGATCTGTTCCGGCAACGTCTTCCCGGCTTTCGAACGCGACGCGACACGTCGCATGCGAAACTTCGCACGTGCATCCAGCCTTTATCCGTCGCTCGCCTGATCCTGTTTATCCTACCAGGATCTGTCCGATCCGTTTTTCGGTACCTACGATTGTTTCCAGGCTTACGTGAAACAGCTTCCCGCCGAAGCTCGTTTCATGCTCGTCGCGCTAATTAGGCGATCAGCGAACTACGGATTAACAAACGGAGAAATGCATCGAACTCGTCGCGGTTCACATGAATCTCTCTTACGTTTCGTTCGGTGGTATTTTAATTTGAAAGTGTGCGTTTAATATTGTTTTCGAATGTAGAAATGGTAACGATGGACAACCGAGCTGCGCGCTCTCACGCGTGTCACAATGAAATCGTCGTCGATATGATTTATTTATCTTGCGCTAATAGCTGCATTTCATTCGTGATTTCGTACTTTCGAAACTGTATCCGAGTACAGCGCAGTTTAAGAGTAATACGACCGCGCGTCTTATTTTATTTCCAATGTTTCAACGAGACGATTCGTTTGTGTTACGAAGCTGGAGAATAGAAGGTGACAACTATACTAAGGATTTTTAAGCAAAATGAAAACTATCTGCATTAATTGCAAGATACAGCAGCTACACAGTTTTCTTATTAATAATTTTATTCAGTAGGTAGTAACATGACAGTGTTTGTAAATTCTTTAAATGACTTTATTGTTTTGCATTTAAATCAAGCATTTTAAGGTTTTGTCAAGGTTTCGACGAGTCTCATAAATGTGTAAAATTCGCAATTTAGTAATGACTAACGAACAGACAAGAGCCAGATGACGAACGATAACAAAAAGAATAGAACAATAGAAAAATAATATGATAGAAAATATGATAGAAAAATAAACTATAATAGAAATATAATACAGAAATACAGTGCCTGAAATTACAAAATTGCGATTATCTTAATTTGACAAATTTTAAATGGATGATATAACACACATAAGACTAAGATTTGAAATGCTTTGTACAAATCCTCAGCTTCATGAATTCTTTTATAAAAATGTGAAGAAGGAAACGAATGTGGAATAATATTACAATCAATATTTTCCCGTTAATATGCGCGTATGAGTGCATTCTTAAAACTTGTGCATATCATAAATGCATGAAGATCCGCAGTCAAGTAGTCGCACATTTTATCTATCGAAATCGATCGATTGAACAACAATTTTATTGAGTGCGACATCTAATTAAAACATTACAGGAATTTAAAATAGAATTAGAAAACAGGCGATCGAATGAGTAGAATGTGTAAGTGGGAGGAATGAATGGGTTTAAGTCAAATTTATAAAACCACGTTCCTTTTCTTGTCTCTGGGGTCTAGAATAAAGAATTATTATTATTATTATATGAATTATTTATTATTTATGTATTATATATTATATTTATATATATTATAATAATATAATTGTCTCTAGAGTCTAGAATAAAGAATTATTATTATTATTATTATTATTTATTATTTATGTATTATATTTATATATTATATTATTATATCTATTATATATTATATTTATATATATTATAATAATGTAATTGTCTCTAGGGTCTAGAATAAAGAATTATTATTATTATTATTTATTATTTATGTATTATATATTATATTTATATATGTTATAATAATATAATTGTCCCTAGGGTCTAGAATAAAGAATTATTATTATTATTATTTATTATATATGTATTATATTTATATATTATATTATTATATCTATTATATATTATATTTATATATATTATAATAATGTAATTGTCTCTAGGGTCTAGAATAAAGAATTATTATTATTATTATTTATTATTTATGTATTATATATTATATTTATATATGTTATAATAATATAATTGTCCCTAGGGTCTAGAATAAAGAATTATTATTATTATTATTTATTATTTATGTATTATATATTATATTTATATATGTTATAATAATATAATTGTCCCTAGGGTCTAGAATAAAGAATTATTATTATTATTATTTATTATTTATGTATTATATATTATATTTATATATATTATAATAATATAATTGTCCCTAGGGTCCAGAATAAAGAATTATTATTATTATTATTATTATTAGTATTATTTATTATTTATGTATTATATTTATATACTATATTATTATATGTACTATTTGTTATTTATGTATTATATATTGTATTTATATATATTATAATAATAATGATTATTGTCTGGAACAATAATATGCGCAAAGATAAAACATCGCAGCGGAAGTCGTGATGCGGCCATTTGAAAAACGGAGCTTACCGTCGCAATAAGATTATAATTTCAGGGAGTGCGGAAGTTCGGAAATTGTACGGAACTACCGACAGAGATGTATCGCGTGTAAGGGTTTCCGGCGGAGTGTGCAATATTCGCGGTGCTCGTGGTTATTAAAGGAGGCGACAGAATTTCTAATGGGAGTCACGAACGCCCGATCGGAACGCGTCCCGGAAGGAATTCCCAGTTCTGGAAGAGACGTGCAATTTTGCCGCGAGTTAAATGCGACCGATGTTTATAGAAATTCGGAACGAATACGGGAACGCGGGCGCCTACTACTCGCGCGTCGGCACGCCACCCTCGCCATTTTTATTCGAGCCTCGAAACTGATTGCGATATTGATTGTGAGCAACATGAAAAGAGCTTTACGAACGTAATTTGTATGTATATTACGGCGAACGGGATCGCGGAAATTTGAATAGTCGTTAGCAGCCAGTTCCCGATATTTTTTCCAGCTCATACGCGTCCATAAATTTCGCGGCATTTCAATGCCGTTTAATGGAACGCGTCCATTTAGCATAATCCGAAACCGTCGTTTTTTGCTCGTTGTTCCGATCCTCGTGGAAGCTTTCGAGATTCGAATATTTTTCAAAGTCGTCGGCTGTGTTCGATCGAATCGACGTAACGAATGGGGCACCGCTTTTATTTAGGACAAGATAACAACAAAAAACTGAACGGTCTAATTCTAGTGTCGAAACATTCGAAAGACCAGTTCTTTTATTATACTATAATAATAGTATATATATATGCTATTTACTATAATATATTTACTTGATTTATTTTTAATGGTTTTAAGAAGTGCATTTTGTCTCATTCATCAGTTAGTTACCTTGAATGGGACCGTTTTTTTTAATCATTGTAAGTATAAATCTTCTTTACATTTTCGATTATTTTAAAATTTTATGACAATAAATAATCCTTTCAATAAAAAAAAAACGGAAAAAAGGCAACAACAATTCCTAAATAAAAATATTTTAAAAATTAATGATGTGATAAGCAAAAAAATTTTAAAACACTTTTTTAATTAATATGATAAAAATAAGACTATTCCATTCTATGTGTCAACATTCTTGGAGAAATAGCTGATCGAATGCAATAAATAAGAACTCAATTAATTGTCTGACCTAATTAAAACAAGAATAATTTGATCATAGAAAGATTTGAAATTTCTGAGATAATGGTAATGTCCCGTTCGATATGTTTCCATTCATGGTAGTTATCCCCTAATCGATAACGATCGCGCGTCTTTACAGCTTTTTTATCCTGCGAAAGTAGAGACAGAAAAATGTCTGGGAAGGTTTAACGAGATTTTCACCTCCATTAGAAACAATTTTTTCAGAAATTAATCCGCAAGAACATGCGTCAAGCGAACTAATTAAGAAATAATATCGGCTGCAAGCACGAAGTGATTTCTAGAGCGAGCATAATCGTGTGAATTAATTGCTTCCTTGATCCATTTTTTAAGGTTATCTGGTAAAAGATTTGTTTGCTGAAATTCCACTGAAACTTGTTCTCACGCGATAATTATTTCCGTCGTTGCTAAAACAAATGATAACGAGATAGATCGACAATATCAATTTCGACAGGCTTTCATCAAATTACTATATTCAATTACGCCGATCCTACGGAGACCATTGGTTATTACATATGATTGATTAGACGTCCAATTTACTTGTTTCTTTGTGACACAGGAAATCGTACGCGTGAAAGCAGCTTTCCCGGCATTTTTGCCGTGCATCCTGCTGGGAATTTTTTTTTGCAATCGCTCATTGAACATA
Organism: Megalopta genalis; assembly: GCF_051020955.1. Lineage (NCBI taxonomy): Eukaryota > Metazoa > Arthropoda > Insecta > Hymenoptera > Halictidae > Megalopta > Megalopta genalis. The sequence continues at coordinate 39,489,649 of NC_135013.1, forward strand.
AGGGTTCGTAGCCAACGTTGTTGCGCTTTATGCTTTATTGTATATACAACGGGGAAAGAAAAGGCATAGCAATTTTCCCAGGCGGATCGATTCGGTTTGTTCGAGCAGAAGTAAATGAGAAATTACTAGGCTGGCTGATCTTCGGCGGAATTTTTGAGCCGGGATGATTTCCGTGCAGCATTTTCGCTCCGATTTAACCGACGCAATCGTATTATTATTGAGCGATTGTGCGGACGTGCCGTGCATGGGTTATCCACTACAGCAGGAAGCGAAGCACGTGTTTCGAATTGCTCGTGAAAGCCGGAGATTCGCGTTCAAATGTCAAGGAACTGGCTGATGAATTATTAGATGCTGGCGAGGGGACGCGTACCGTCCACCATTTTTACCCAGGCATTCGCCGATATTTTATTTGCAGATTCTGCAGTGACGAACGTTTAGTGTTCTCTTTATTTCACTTCGCATTTCTCAAATCGCTTCACCCTTAAACGTTCTCTCGAGAATATTCATGTGCTAAGCTCTCAGTAACATTCATCTATCTTCGTCTCGTGCTTCAACCATCTTTGTTGTAGTCATTTTGAATAAATATCATGATATCCATTTATTTTCGTTCTATACTTTAGTACAATTAATTATATATCATTTATATTATTACGTTTTAAAAAATTGCATAATATATCCATCTATTCTCGTTTTACAATTTGATTCAACCATTTGTGTTTTCTTTGTAGTCTCATATTTTTAACAAATATGTAATATTCATTTTTTGTCGTTAAACACTTTACTCCAATCAGTTATATATAATTCATAATCTTATAATTTAAAGAAGTACGCAATATCCATTTATTATTGTCTTACACTTTAGTCGAACTAATTATGTATCGTTCATACCGTTACACTTTAAATAATTGAATAATATCCATTTATTTTCATTTTACACTTTAGTTCAACCATTTCTGTATCATATACAGTATCATATTATAAACAAATATGTAATATTCATTTCTTATCGTTAATCACTTTTTACTGCAATCAATTATGTATAACTCATAATCTCACATTTTAAAGAAATACATAATACTCATTTATTTTGTTTTACATTCTAGTTCAACCAATTGTGTTTTATTGATAACCTCACGTTTTAAACAAACGCATATATCCATTTATTTTCGTTTTACACTTTAATTCAAGCATTTATGCATCATATATGTGCCCATAATTATGAAAGTGGTCTAAGTCAAAATTAAAAAAAAAAATGAATTTATCACTTATTTCACACGACATGATTTTAAACTAAATTTATTCAATGTAATTTTTACGATATCGTCAAAAATGAACCTTTAGATAGTAGTTGTAATTACAACGTTATACGGAATTCATTTAGTGTTAATTATGAAAGTGGTCTAAGTCAACATTACTATGAATTGATCGAAAATTGTAGAAAAAGAAATACATTTTCGATCAAACGAATGTCGCAGCCGGATTTTATTTCAACGAAATCACTTGAAAAATCAATAACAAGGAGAGTAAAAAATACCGCGGGCGAATCTGTCTCTTGGCTAAAAATTCAATGGATGAGATTCTTGAAAAATGAACCTTATAAAATGTTTTATAAGACTTCTTTAGATGATTCTGAATTCCAAGTTTTGGATCTTTCACCTAAAAGAGGAAGACCAAAAATATACGAAAATATTCAATTACTTCCATTATACAACACCACTAGGCCAGTAACGGAAGAAAAACATAAAGATCTTATGTGTTTACTACCATACATCCTTCCAGTTTTTCAGGAACATTTTAAAAATCTTAAAAACTCGAAATTATGATAAAAATGGATTACTTTTTAAAAATGATTAATAAATGTTTATGAATTATTTCGTTAAAGTTGTTGTTTCAAATGGACCGTTTATTTTGAAAGTGGTATAAGTTCTTTTTTTAAAGAAATTCAAAATGCCGAATCTGAGCTTGTATTGTCTAAATACCCCACGCAACGCCACTTACAATTTCTTTCGATGACATTGGACTTACACCACTTTCAAAATAAACGGCTCAAATAAAAATCACAATTTTTTATTACTTCAAGTCAATTATAGGATATTCAGTTAATTTTGAAAATGGTCTAAGTCAATTCAAGCTTTAAAAACAACATTTTCCTATGAAATTCACACAAAATTTCATATCTATAATAAATTTCCATTAATCAAGACTAATAAAATTATAAATTAAAATGTCGCATAATGTAAAAATATTTTTTAATTTATTCAAATGCGATTCATGAAATATCTCGAAACACAAGAAATATATGACTTAGACCACTTTCATAATTATGGGCCCATATAATTAGGAAAACATTAGTAAGGTGATAAGTTTTTCTACATTTATTGCACTTCCGAATTAGTCCTTAAAAATGTAATCAAGCAGTTGTGATACAATGACAAGATAACGCTATCGTCTGAAGCCACGTAACTGCTTCCTATACATTATGCGCCGTTCATAATAATTCTAGAAATGTAAGACTTTCATACAATAAAACTTTTTATTCTGATATCACAAAACATTATCGTGGAATTATCCAAGAAATTCTCTCGGCATCAAACTCGTTTATGTAACGCAAGTTTATATAACCCATTGTGCTTATAAGACACACCATTACCTAAGTAATACTCAATGGAATATACAAAAGATTCTCCATCAAAAGGAAAGTTCTTGAGATCTGCACTCGAATCACCGCTTCGGCTGCAGATATTTTCGGCTCATCATACGCGAGAGGTTCGCAAACTTGTTTGACACAGAGATTTCCACTGACAGCACTCGTATGCTCGCAGTCTGGAAGTTTCGAGGGTATGTACCACCCCGTTCAAAACTCGCCGAGCACCTGGCTATGCCAACGCAAAATCCTTCAGAGAATATCTCAAAAGTCATTGTTAAACCTTTTCCATTAGGTCAATTACAATTCTACACTCTGGCTGCAACAGTGAAACAAACTTCTGTTAAACATCATTTTTTTTAAACTGGCTGGTACCTTTTAACAGGTGTAATATAAATTTTGATGCAGCTTGAAATATATGCACAAGGTAATCTTACTTTCTGATTTCATGTCATGCTAAATAATATGAATAATCTAAATATTAATTACGCATCTAACTGGTGTAACACAGATAAAATTTTGTCTGCACTGAACTCTCAAAAATGTAGTTAAATATTTGTGTTTAGTAAACAAGATACAAGCGTTTGTTAAAAATCGGAAGGAATTTTTGTACGAGGCTCCTTAACTTTATAATAAGTAATACTTTCGCATGAGACTGCTTAATTTCTACTTGTAATACTTCTGCAATAGACCATTAATTTCGAAAATGGTTACTTGAAATTGATTGCTATGATAAATTTCTTTTCAAACTTAATTTACCCACACTCGATAATGTTTAAACATTTAAAAGCACTCGCACAAAGCCACGAAAAATCTCTAAAAAGTCAAAGTGCAAAGTTTCATGCAAGATTTATATGTAATTTGCATTAAATACACTGTAAAAATCACGAAAACAATCTTCACCCTTTGCACTATGATTTTTCTCATAGCTACACTGATTAATAATATCTGTTCGTCACTAATAAATTCCTGTACGAGATAGTTAATTTAAACTGTTTGTTCGTTAACCTTCAATGTTTAAACATTAATGACAGAACGGTAGAAAAATAATTTTTTTATTTATTACTATAAAGAAACGTGAATAACATTCAAGTCTTCGTTTTAAAACGATATTATAAAGTCAAGAGTGAAGAAGATATTCATCTGCAAACCTTGTAAAATTTAACAACTTCCATTTTTGTTAAACCCATAAAGTGATCACTAACATATTTGACATTGCACAAACAAATCTCATATAACGTCGTTCTGAAATATGGATTACCTACATATTCCGGTTCCGCATTAAGGAGTACACTTCTTTTTTTATAAAGAAATAGGAAGAGCACCGACGGAAAAGGCGCATAATTTATGTAATTTGAGGAGATCAATTCACTCTTACTTTCTATTTACTGATGCAAGCGTCCAGCGACTTATGGTCGGGAGTGTATGCGCCTCTCGCGTTATTTTCAGTGGTTGCATACGTGCATTTCGTGCAGCGCAAGGAACTTTGAAATTTCCACGGGGCGGCGAGAGAACGAAACGAGAAGCACGTGGGTGCTGCACTATGACAGAAAGCACCCAAAAGAGATAAAAAGTATTTTCCGAATGAAATCATATATTTATATCCAATTTTATCAATTTTTTACAATAAGGTTTCATATACCTAATATACAACGTATCATATGTATATCCATTTATCTTCAGAATCTATTTTTCAACATCACTTGTAAATAAAAATGTAATTATAAAATACATATGTCGAATATGCAAGTGTCTAACCAATTAACAACTCATGAAAAGTGAATGAAATAAACGATGCGCAATTTTTGCTTAGATTCTTGAACGTCGCGGAACACTTAATAAAAGTGAAATTTGATTTGAGTATGGCGGTATAATTTTTTTTCATTTTTATAAAATTGTAATAATTATAATATTATTTACAGTGCTGTTGTTTTCTTAATTTAACTAATTGCTGATGCTAGGCATATATGTATTTGAGTTGTGCAAATTTCATTTCGATAACATATTTTTATTTTCATTCTTACTTTCTCAGATATGTTTAGTAAAATTTAATTATTATTAAATTATATTTAATAATAGCACCAATTATATTTAATTGGTGCTATTATACATGTTAAAGTCTTAACATTAAAAATTAGCCGTTAATTTAATAGAAGTACTATTGGAATAGTTAGAGTGATTTTTATATTGACACCACTGTGCGTTACGGGAGTATCGTACAAAAATGTCTCGCAGTACTGAAATTAAGTTTTTTCCAAAATTCTTTTAAATTGTATCTGTTCTTCTATACATAATATTTGTGTTTTTTAATTGTATCATTATTTCGAAACGTTATTACAAGAATTTTACTACTTACCCTGCGTTAATAAGGCCACATATAATAAGGCATCATGGTAAAAAATAAAAAGATCGGGCACAAGCATGTGATTTAAATCAGAAAATATATTTTACCGTTTTTAGGCGCTTTCTGCCCCATAGTGCGCCGAGATAGCAAAACAGGGGGGACAACATCGATTCAATTAACATTATTACCGCGTAAAACGGAGGCGGCCCGATGAAAAAGTCGCCGGCAATTCGAGCACTGACGTCCGCTATGTCTTAATTCCCCTCGAGAATGGAAATGAATTTCTATGGCTGCCAGAGGTTTATCTTGTTCATCTCGTTGTTCCCGGCTCCTTTCCTCGCTTTTTGTCCGATGGAAAATACACCGGACGCGTTTCACAGTGAAACGAAAGGACAAAAAGATTGACGAGGGTGAAGGAGCGGGGATAGAGAAAGAGAGAGTGCATCCCTGGATACAACTTAATTGCCGGTTGGCGGCTATTAAAGCGATCGTATAATTAGCAGAGGAAAAAATTGTGTCTGCGAGGAGAGTACGACAAGCTGACAGCCGATGGATCAATAAAATTGACCTGTGCAGTGATCGTATTACTCGATGCTGCGATACCAGTTCCTTTGTGCCAGAAGCTTTGCAGATTTTCTTGCGATCCTTCCTCGGTTTCGTTATCATATTTCTGATACCATTCAAGGAATAGTTTGGCGATTGATGTTTTGTTTGGAGTTCCAATAGATTGCAACGGGGGAAAAGATGTGCATTTCGTTTTCGCTGTAATTTAATACCGAAAAAGATTTGTTACGAATCGACAGTTGCTTGAACAGTTGATTATTCGTAAGTATGTAATAATTAAACCGTGGATCCTTATACAAAATAAAAATGTTCTGTATCAATTAAAAGTAAACAGAGATTCGATAAAAATGTATTTCTTTCTAGAATGATTTCAATAAGTTGAAAGTAACTGAACAGTGTTTATCGTTCAAATGTTTTACGTACTGATTGTTAGTGGTAATAAATAACAATGATTTTCTGTGCTTCAATGCTTATTTACAGAAGTTTGATACACAGAATATTTCGCCACAATATTATAAATATTTAGAAAGTCTCTAAACAAGTATATCTAAGCATTTAGTCTTTTTAATGGCCTTGTATGCACATTCTGCACATAATAATAATAATTAATAATATAATAAATAATTGTCACAGAGTTGACAAAGGTTCATTTTATGAGCAATCCAAACTAGATGTTAAGAAGCGAAAATAAATATTTCCTTTCGATTTCAGTTCGTCGAATGTTGCATGTATTATTACATTATTTTGCATAAACATGCAACACGCTGTTGATTATAGTATAAAGAATATCAGCTATGTAATTCATTGGCTGTCTTGTAAACTATGCAGTTTATCGCATTAAAACCTTGACAAGGTAACTGGTTTTTCAATGGAGGGCTAGGCCTAGGTGCTTTTCGAGCAATTAGAATATGAATAATTCAGCGGTGTTTAGGCCTATTGCTTTAATACGTCTGTCCGGTCAAATTACTGATAATCAATTTATCATGGAATATAGTCGTTAAGCGATCTTTTCAATGCGATAGAAAATGTTGTGCCCACTGCACTATAAATAACAGAGCTGCTCCTGTAATATAAGAATGTGCACGTAGCGTAAGGTTATCCTCTATCGCTTTCCATAGAATATTCAATGAAATACCATTGATATTTAAAATAATGAGAGCATAATCAAATTATTACCCGCTACTAGTCGGACCACTTTCCTTCTACGTTTTCCAGTTTCGCGCACATTTTAATAACCAGCAGTCTGGTATGTTCACGTTCGCGGGCAATTGCACGGGCAAAGTTGAAATTTAAATCCTTGTTGTGCAACTTTTACCATTCATTTACATAGGAACGTACTTTCGAACGACTGCGGCTCCTATTTGCATACTCATAACCAATATGGGATGTGGATCTGTTTACTGTGTGCCATCTTCCAATGAAATTCCATGGAAATATTTCGACGAAACTTTACCGAAGACTTCGTGGTAACGATAATTACGCTCGATTGATGTAATTATATTGCAGTTGCTCAGATATCAATTATCGTGAGTACATACCGATTATTCCGCTGAAATTTCGTTTTCATCGATGTCAAACCCGCACTTTCCAACGAACGCAATTGAATTCGTGGAACGGATTAATTAGGTACCTGATATCACCGGCACTATCATCATCGTAAATTGAATTAAATTACATAATTAAAGCTGTCAATAAACGATGCGTTTCTTTTTTAATTTATATTATGCCACAGTTGAAAACAATAACTCTGGAAGCAAAACATTAGACGATTTATGAAACAGAAATCGTTTGATCAATGTAGATTGTAATTCACATCGTTGCGATATTAATTAGTGTAATATCAATATTAACGTAGTGATTGTTAATGGTTTATGATGACGGTAAAGAAATGACCAATGTCGACCAATGTCGACCAATGTCAGTTTCAAGTTATCGAACATTAGTAAAGTTAGTTGAAAAGAGAATATTCATACAAGCAGACAGTTAAAGATAGAATTTAAACAAAAATTATTGTAGATTCAAAAATTCTAGAACCATAGTCCAGAACCATCCGAATAATGCAACATAATTTTTCTCTTAATTTTTACAGATTTCACAAATATATTTGATAAATAAAATTATATTCGCTACTACCTGATAGATTACACACAGAAACCATGCTGCCGTGAAATTATATTGTTTCGAAACGTGGAAAATTCATAGGAATTTATCGATAAAATACTTTCGAACATTTAATATTTCATTAGATTGTTTCACAAAGTGTTACGGCATAAAACGGATGTTCGAAACAATTCACGTTGTAATACTTTATTTTCGATACGCCGCAAGAATGTCTCGCACTAGTCAAGCTATTACTCGCGAAAAGCAGAGAGAGAAAAAAAGAGGAACGTACGCTTGTAACAATTTCCGATATCCTGGGGCACGTATCGGATTCTCATGTTGCCGACGCACTCTAATTCCTGTCCGGTATCCGCGCAGTCGGTTCGTCCTTGAGCAATTATTAGATCATCCACGGAATGAATCTATCAGATCAGAGAAGCCTCAAAAATCCGGACGCATCGCTACGCCCCGCTGCATGGAACGCCCGATTACGTCTCGTTCGATTGTGGTGTCGATGAAGTCACGATCGTCCTTCGATCATCATCTTGGAATCAACATCTGAAGATGTTTTATTAATAGCCTTAAGCAATCGTCGGAGGATTTCGTTCAGCGTCGGAAGGTCCGTTTCGTGCAACGCTCGTGTCAGCAAAAACAGCTCATTACTCTTTGAAGACTGTCCAGAAATTTGTCACGCGTCTCTACACCGACGATTCCTGAAATTCTCTAGACGAGTTTTTCGTCGCTGTAATAATAATAATACGGTGGTTCACTAAAATTTCTCTGGTCGCCGATCTCAGCAAAAGTGAAATTTCATCGCACAACAATGACACATACACGCACAGAAGCCGGTCCCCGGTCTCCTAAATTCGAGTCCCAAGTTTGGACTCCGAACTGTTCACGGATCGAAAGTGAAAGCGTCCATTTCACCGAACTTCTTTGCACGTCGAGTTCTATATCGCCGGAGAAAAACGGCAATCGCGATACAGAAGAGCAGCCGATGGTTCAGATCACTCAATTATACCACCAATTAACCAAGCACGGGGCAGCAGTCAATGAGACGTTTGTGCCGCGGCGGTACGCGGCCCGACGGGACCAGCGGAAATCACCGAAAACACTTTGCAGAAATTACGCGGAGTCGGTATCACTTCGGGATTAACGAGCAATTAAAAGGATCGCGTGCAGACGAGCGCAGAAGGTGCAAAGAGTGGCCGAGGTTTCAAGAGTATGCGGAGACGATTAAATCCCCCGAGGAGACACAGATCCATTCACGTCGGAGATATGAAGCCGTGTGCTCGTGTGCGGAAGGAGGGAGGACGAGGGCCCGATTCTTGATGGTAATTATCGTACCGCGAAAAGATAAATAGAGCCACTCCGGGATCGATTCGCGAGAAGCTCTGCGCCCAGTTAGACAGCGGACACGATGTTATGTATAGTCAGGAATGGACTGCCGCGAGCGGAGGCTGTGTATGAAAGTAAATATTAACGCGGCCTCCCTCGGTTACGCTTCCAGGCGCGAGAGATCTTGTAAATATGCCTCACGTAGGTGCACCACGCCAAATACAGGGTGTCCCTTCACTGCTGACAGAGGAACTGCTCTCAACGATACGGATTTTATGCGTCTGCTCTGTGCAATAACGCGCGGCATCCTGGTTCGTATTTAGGATATTTTGATTATTTATTCGGTGCACTCGAAGGAAACGAGCTTCAAAAAAATTTGTCTACGACCTCTACTTCTTCTAGATTTGGGTTCGAACATTTTGCAATGTGTTCGAGCGAAAAAGTCTGTGGCAAATGACATATTTATACATTTTGGTTACACGTTCTTTAGTAAAGTCAGGTTTGATTTGATGGCGAGAATTTATATCTGGAATAGCTTTAAAAAATAATCTTGTTACTTTTTCTTTTCTATAGATTTATGTTTGCACATTTTATAGCGTATACGAGTGCTGATGTCTCTGAAAAACTCCGAATTTACTCCTTTTATTTAGTTCCTATGTAAAAAAGTCACGTTTGATTCGGTTAGGTTTAAAAGATAATTCTTTGACTTTTTTTTCCTAGGTTTATGTTCACACATTTTGTAACATATACGCTTACCGACAATGGTTAAGAAACATTACATATCGTTAAGATTTGAGTAAAATTTGATATCTCAATAAATATACGTCCTATTAAATTAAAAGTACATTAACTTTTGTCAGAAAGTGTATGAATGCACAAAATCATGCACGTTCAGCAAAATCAGGTTTGATTCTGTAACAAGAGATTTTCTACCGTTGCAACTGCAGAAAATCATGTTTTTGCTTAATCTCTAAAAAAGATTGATGTTTGCGAACTCTGTGGCAGGCACGCATGTCTGACAATTTTAATATTTATCTATTCTTTTGTGTTTTTATTTAGTGAACTCAGGTTTAATCCAACGATCGATGGTTCTCTGCTGTCACAGCTTGAGAACGTGCTTTTTTTCCCAGATTTGGGGAAATATTGAAAAATACGAGACTGCAATAAATTTTGGTATTTACGTAATTTCGCTTGTTTCAATTTAGCCAAGGTTAGCTTTAAATTGATGGGACGAGATTTCCTGCTGCGACAGCTTTGTAAAATAATTTTTCTGCTTCTTCTTTTTTTTTAAATTTATACTTTCAGATTGTGTGGAAGATACAAGCGCACGAAATGTCCGTAAATTTGATTATTTAATAATGTTTTATAATTACTTTTTAATTTTATCTAGTGAAACGCTTCAAGTATTTATAAATTTGATAATGATGAAAAATGGATGTAGAATTTTCAACTCTCTGTGAAACAGTTATAACTGTTATAGACTTAATTGTATAATAGAGGAATCTAGGATAATTATGTCATAACAAATGCAAATTTCACGAAGGCAATTTTCGCTGAATAGATTGTTATAATTGCTTTATTTCCGATAATCCTAATTAAGTTGCCTATACCGTACAAGCAATAACTATCTAATGAGTAAACACAAGTAAACACCGTGTTGTGAGAATTTTGCAGGTATTGTGTGGTTTTATAATAATTGAACATCCTGTACGTAAGTTAGGAATCCGCGGAACGTTGGATGCTTGTCTAGTCATTTGTCTGCTCTTGTTATATTTCAAGACCACTGCCGTTAGTTTATTACCTTGCTGAATTCTCCCACGACCTCGATACAAAGGAGTAACAGGCGCTGAACTTGATTGTGAAACTCAATAATCTACGATAGTTCAATAAACCATCTTCTAGCAATCTTCAATAAATTACATAACTTCTGTCGAACTTCGCAACTTTCGAACATGGTTCCGGAATTAATGATTCTTCTGCACGAACTGAGAACACCTAGTTATACGTTCTTTATCAGTTTGCCAATATTACAAAAGAGGTTTTTGAAGGTATGATAACTGGACTGCTGATTTCATGCATTTATGAGAAAAATGAATAGATCAAATACAAAGTTGTGGAAAGGAATGAGAAGACCTTACGGATACTGTTACATTATTTTTAACTTATGACAATTATTAAACGAGGAAAGATGTTTCAAACTAATGATTATGTTGCTTACAATTATCTTTATTTTCCATAAGAATCAGCAGTCTGGTAATAACGTTTTGGATACGACGAGCATGAAAGAAAGAGACGAATAAGTAGAGCTATGCAATATTAATTGACTTGTATTGCTATGAAATAATAAGTAATAAATGATAAATGATAAATAATGAACAAATAATGAATAAGTCGAAGAGAAAAGAGTTCGCGACAGTGTCAGAATAAGAAATGAGTTGATAAATGTACGAATCATAAATGAATTTATAGGATAGAAAGCTTAACAACTGAAATCTGTATCTTGGATCAGATAAGAGTAATTTAATTTAATATCATACTTGGAAAACAATAAGAGAAAATTTCGTTTTCTAAGCTATTGTCGAGGTTCGTAATAAGCAGAAGGCGATGAAAGTTAGCTCAATTTCACACCACAGTTAGATTTCAACAACAAGAAATTCAGTTTAATTGAATAATAACACTGGTAGGATAATAATACCTTTTGATCTTGGACGAACACGAGAATATGTAAACGTGTGGTTACCTGTCACGAAATTTTTGAGCCTAAACGTTATTCCTGTGTCACCGGCGTCTGGCAAAGTGGCAGATAGAAAGTATTTTGGGAGGTTTGTTTCGTTGGAAGCTTTCAGACGGGCCTCTGCCCGAGGATTTGTGGGCGTCAGACGTTTCGGTTCAACGGTGCCGTATATTCGCGTGAATTATTTCGGCGACGTAAATATTATTATTTCTTTTCGTTTCCTCCAATGAAGATCCCGGTGAATCGGCTCGTTTTAAGAGCAGGGAAAAAAGCGTCGAGAACGCTTCGAAACCTGTTCTATTTTAAATTGTGCAGTAATGTTACGCGCTAAAAATTCCTGACGCACTAAATGAGCCGTTAATGTCACTTCTGGAAGCTTGGTTATTTGCGATAAATTTCTATCACTTCATCTTCAGTCAATGATTTTTTAATAGAACTTGAAATAGAACTAGAAATCGATACAGTGTTCTCTAATTTTAATAAATTCCGATACTCGCACACACAATTTCTGATACGATCGAACACTTGTAAAAACAACACAGTAATAATAATAATTTCACTTCAAGTTTCTGTTGTATTTACAGGTATTGATGTTCGTTAGAAAAATAAAGTATTATGGATCAATAGAGTGTGCCTAATTTTAGCATGAATGTATTTCAAATTGCATCCATTAAAGTGCTACTGTGAATCAGAGTTTGGCGTATTTTAATCGAATAACAATTAACAAATAAAATTGTAGAATTTATTGGCAATATTATTCGAATTGTTATCCGCATAAATTTTTATTCGAAACATTAGTCGAATAAAATTTTATTCGAAGAATATATTCGAAATGTTATTGGAATATAACTGTATTGAAAGAAAAATAAAACTTCATTCGAATAATTTACTATATTTGAAATGCTAATCGGATAAAATTTTATGCGGAAAATTTATTCGAAACGTTACTCGAATCAAAATTTGAAGAATTGATTCAAATCGTTATTTGAATAAAACTTGATTCGAAGAATTTATTGGCAACTTTGCTGAGAACGAAACAAGTTTATTCACTTAATTTGAGATAGCACTGGAGATATTTCTTCTAATTACTGCATATTTATATTTAGCATGTGAATTATCGGAAGAATCTTGAATCATATTGAGCGAGTAGTAAAAGTAATAAAGATGATCCAGAACGTAATGGGAAGAGGAGGAATTACAGTTAAAATGAAAATTATGCACACGAGTGCACAGTAATTCGTGCATCCCTCGGTCAAACATAGCATAGCAATCGCGGCAAAGATCAATGGAGCACATTCCCCGACTCTGAACTTCAATGAGGCGTCAATTAATTTCAATTCGGACCGTCGTATATCTGAAACTTCGACGGAAAACGCGCCCATGAGAATTGCATCAGGAACTGCGACTTGTTCCCTTTTTCCCACGAATAGTTTTCTTTTCTGGGAAAAGTGGAAGTGCAGTTTTAACGAGCGTAGGCCTGCAACATTGCGTACGCGTCACCTACGTTCCATGTAAATCATGCGTGTCGTTATCCTACGCAACGCGTCCCGGAATCGTCCAATCTGGAATCGTAAAAAGGATAACGACGTAACGACGGGCAACCCGTTCAAAATAGCGGTCGAGTATATCACCATTAACCTCTTCTTGTCTTCTAATATCAGAACTCGGACTGACTGGCAACAAGAAAGTCATTTTAATTTTTAGGTGGCCATCAAACACTGTTTTTTTGTTAGCAATGTTTCAGCATTTGAACAGTTACAGTTAAAATGAACATGAACTGCATTTTGCTGGTAAAATACTTATAGTCTGTGGATTTTATGCATTTATGAAAAAAATAAGTCAGTGCAATTTTAAGCAATACAAAAATATGGATGACTGAGTTATATCGGAAGAACAAAGTGTATGTCTAACTTCTGTGTGTTGCAATTAAGGCAGACTTTTATTTTATTGAAAATAGAGTAAAAATCTAGTTATTGAAAAATAGAGTAGTCTGAATACTAATGACAATTAATTAGGAATTAATTAATTAAGAATTGTAAATTAAAGCATAATATTTTTGTTGGACATTAGATATAATCGCCTGCAAAAAACTTTATTGTACCTTCAGACTTTGATCGAAACATAATTTGAAATTTAAATTTTTCGTACATCATTTACAACTTATTTTTCTGATATTTGATTTTTCTTGTAAGAGAAAGATATGAAATTTTATTTAAGTTGTTCTTGTACTATAAAAAATTGTATATTAAATTTCCTGTTGCTTTCGAACTGTTTTCCTTATGTATCGTTCCCAAGAAATTTGCAATATTTATACAAGATTTTAAATCAACTTTCAAACTTTCCGGTGTTTGTATAGAAGAGTTCGGAGTTTACGAAATTAATAAAAAAACTATAGCTGACTCTGTGCGATCCATAAAATTTAATAATAAAGTTACAGCATTTAGGGATGCAGACTACATAAAGCGTGTACTTTTTATACTGGTGGAGGCATTCCAGAGATTCGAAGGTTAAGTTCGTGTTTTAAGCGATATATTGCGAAATTTTTATCACACGAGAGAAAGGATATGGAATTCCTAGTAAATTCAATAAGTTTCAGAATTAATCGGTTTATGCAGTAATTTAATGTTTGTATTTTCTTATGTCCACAAAAAATGTGAGACATTTTTTGGAATAGGAGACTGAAACGTATAGTTCAAACTAAGATTAATTCCTAAGTTCAGCCAATTAACAAAGAGTCAGCCAATTCATAGGAATGCTAAATAATAAAGATAAATTCTTCAAAATCGATCTATCTGATTCAAGATCGCCGTTGATTTTTTTTAGTAAAAGTTGGACTTGAAGCATAAGTGATTGGATTTGTTTACAAACTCAATACCAGATATTTAAATAATTTTTATAGAAAATTAACATATGTGTTAATTGATTCCATCAATTGGAGAAAATGAGGAGTAACGAAGATAAATCCTACGATGTCGATTTAACTAATTTTTTAATAAAAGTTGGACTCGTAGCAGAAGATTTTAAATAATCTGCACATAAAACAAACGTATTTCTGTGTTGGATTTGCGAATTAATAAACATGATGAATAACAAAAGTAAATTTTTCGAAGTCGATCTTCCCGATTAAATATATTCATGATCAAATAATGTAGTTCCTGATCATTTTAAAAGTAAATCATTGAAAATCGATGTCTGATTTAACATCAAATAATGCAGTTCTTAATTGAGTCTTCCAATTGCTAGAACGACAAGTAACAACAACAAATCATTTAAAATCGATGTTCCCGATGCAATACAAAATGATGCATTTCCTAATCGATTCTGCGAATTGGTACAAATGACGAATAACAAAGGTAAGTCCTTGAAAATCGATCTACCTGATTCGAGATCGTCGTGATCAGCTCCTCGGAGACAGGAGTGAAAGCTGCGTGACAGTCGACGACCGCCGGGCGACGCGCCCCCCGTCGAAGCGTTGTGCATCTTCCGGGCTGATTTCTTTCACTGGAACCGCCCAAAGAGGCACACCACTCTTCTCCCTGCCTGTCCCTCTCAGTCAGGTGAGACCGAGGTGAAGCGAGTGCCACGGCATGTTTCCTTTTCTTTTCTTTTCTTTTCTATGTTCTTTTCACGAGCGGTTCGCAGCGACGAGCACCGGGCTAATTAAGGTCTAATTAACGGGTAACTACGCGCGATCGTTAGGCGCTCGGATGCGTAGGCGTGGACGCGACTCGTAGCCAACCTCCTCGCTTCTTCTCGCTCTAGTTCGCACCTGCAAGGAAAATCAAAGTTGTCCGGCGACTGGTCGACGATCTGCGAGCCAGCGTTCTCCAAAATGGCGACACCGGAGCCGAACTAGCCGCGATTCAATTCTCGGGTTCGTAACGAAATCCGTTTCCTTTTAACAAGTCTATTTCGAATAGGTCCAAGTTCCTAACAACGAGATGACTAGAATTATTCAATGATTTTTAAGAACACGCACGAGCGACGTTTTTAGTTCTTAAACTTTATAGTACGTACCGCGAAATTTTGCTTTTACGACGAGTATTGTCACTTAGTGAATTAAATACTATTTGCTGACAATTTTTATCATTTTTTAAACAGATATTGTTTTGCTCCTCGTTTTATTCGTCTACTCTTTGAGGTAACGAACCATTTTGATCTTTCTTCTTGTAATAGGTAAATCATACAAGTTTGGATAGTAGTAAATGTTGAAAATCTTAATAACTTTACGAACTTTTAATACCTTGATAATCTCACAAACTTTAGAAATCTCAATAATCTCGCATACTTTAAAAGTAACTTTATCTCACAAACTTCGAAAATCTTCTGAATAAAATTTTGAACATAGTTCACTAGTAAATCCAAAACCATAAGCTAGATATTCTTAAATCTTTAGAAATCAACGCAAAATGAATTAATCTATTGTAAAAACGTAAATTGCCTAATAACATTAAAAAAGTGTTCTGGTTCACAACTTTGGAAATAATTGTTGTCTTGATTGTCTTATCTTGAAGTATACGTCTTCAAGAAGAAGTCTGCAAAGAGTCCATTGTATTTCATAAGAACAACAAGGATCCCAAGAGATACCTTAAAAATGACACTCCAGACCAGAATACTCATTAAAGACACGCGAGATTTCGCGGCAACCACTTTTAATTGCTTCTCGTGGGACAGGAGGAATTGTGACACGGCTGAAGGTTCGAAGTTGAGAGTTCTAGGTTCAATTGTTCGTTAATTAGCTTTGCAAGTGATAGAACTATCTTATAAGGAAACACGATGCACGTGTGCACGATCGTAAGTAGACTGAGGAATTTTGACGAGCTTGTAAAAAGATTAATCTGAAAAAGAGTACGAGAAACTTTCTCAGAATTTAGTTTAATTGGTTTTATAAACCGCGCTTGAATTAGCATATCCGGAAACACATATGTAATTATACAGTTACGAGGAAAGTACGTTTGTTATGGTTTTGCACAGAAACTTTCACAGACTTAAATTCTTTCTGGAATTAATAACGCGATGAATAAGCTGCTACGCATCCTATGTTTTATAAACAGATTGGAAAAAGTAAAAAGGACTGTCCACAGATTTAGATATGCCTGTAATTTACTTTAAGTTCTGCTATAATCTGCGAATTAATTATATAATACTAATTGTTTTTAATGTCACTCTATTCCACTGCGATCGTAATTATTACATGTGTGTATGATTCAAGTCATAAAGTGGGAATGATAAAGTAATAATTATAAAATCATGACCGAAGCTAGACAGTACCTACTAATTACACGATTAATCAACTGGAATTGCAAGTTGGGAATAAATATTATATTTCTTACCACAATTTCCACGGTTGAACTTTTTTATTCAAAGAGTACGAGCCTCTCTTTAGTAATTATGCGATGCTTTCTGAAGTTTCTTTCCATAGGGATTGGTCTAACGATTTCATGTATTTATTCTTACGGATACCAAGTAGTTATTCTAACAAATTTTCACGAGACTTTTACTTGCAATTAGTCTCAAGCTTAATGAAGCAATCAGCGAAGAAAGTTTTTCATTCTCTTCAGAATAGTATAATTGCTACGAAAGGAAACGTTGTCGAGCCATTCGAAAATTCTCCGCGAATAAATTCAGAAACTAAATGTAACGCCGTGAATCATGATCAATCTTTGTATAAAAAACAATGAAACACGAAATTCGATAGCCAGTTTTCGACATGATCAAACGAAATAAATGTGACGCGCCGTTACACGACTCCAATGTCTGCAGATCGAATTAGACCGAGCCATTAATAAATGATCTATCGTGCAACGTTACGTAACTCATTCATAACTCTTCCGTGTCGTTGGCCATATTTAGAATTTGTAATATTGTCTTTCAAAACACGCTGTATCCATCCATGCGAACATTAATTTTATTATCCTACGCGATCATTTATATGTGCAAGCATTCTACAAAATCGATGCTTTTACAAAAATGGCACATAACACGAACTGATACAGAGAACTATTAGGTAGATTATTGCTATGTCTATTAACCACTACTTTTACAAATGTATGTAAAAACGTAAAAAACTTTAATGTAAAAGTATGGAGTGAAACAAAATTATTAATTAATTTTTTTACTATATAAAGAGTATTAAATCCGTATATAATTTAAGTAAATTTTTGTTTGTCATGAGTGCGTTCTATGAAATTTGTAACAAATTCATATGAACTCACAGTTTTTTTACACCTCCAAATATTCTTCATTATATGTTTATTTCATGATTTCGACGATTGCGTTTATAATAAATAGAGACCGTTATTATTCTGATAGTAAATTTAAAATTCTAAATTCACACTATCAGAATTGATTTTGTCTTTTCATCGTTCCTATTATATATAGTATGTTCGTACTGAGAAATTTATTCAACTATTTCCCAATGGTCGAATAAATATTTCTGCTAAACGCGGGATACTAAACCGACGACTCGGTTTATGTAAACTTTTATTTTACGAAACTTAATCGCAGTCGCAATAAACGTCTAAAGATCGCTTCCTTTATTGTGCAACCACGATGCAATAAAGGATGAATTATTATTAATCGATGTTACTAACTAAGAGCAGTGGGTTGACATTTTTATTCAAAGATCAATGGCTCCGCCTGTATACATATGGTTCATATGGGGCCACCGAGTATGGCAAATCGAAAGGACGAACGTTTTGCTTTTGTGGCCGCGTAGATGGAATCCTGGACGCTAGGAAAAGAACTCGTGGTTCGCGTTGAAGAAATAAATCACCCGAGACCCGTGGCTCACAATTTGTGGCCCATCTGGTGGAAACGTATTGCACAATGAAGTGCGTCGAAAGAACGGTTCGGACGTTTATGGTTACGTGTATGGGAATAGAGGAATGGCTCGATACCCTTCGCTGGAACATGTTACGGCAGAAACGCTCGAAGATAATGAAGTGCAATACGTAAACTTCTGTTCCATATCGGAACAGTCAAGCTTGTTTTGACCACATCGATTTAATTGATTTGAAACATATAATAATCACAGATGTATTGTTTAAATGGAATTACGATCATTGAAGTACTCCTTTTATACGGAATTATTAAAATTCCTAAATAGATTAGGAATTTCAATGTAGTATGAAAATATTTCGTTCAGTTTAGCTTTATTGGAACACAAAACGATAAAATTTATTGGAACGGACACGTGATGTGAAGACTGTTGATTTTATGCATTTATGAAAAGAATTCAAGGATGTGTAGTATCGTGTTCAAGTTATTAACATTGTTCAAAGTGGAAATCCAGTTTCATTTAATTTTCGTTGCTTATAATTCACATAGACAATTTTTATTATGCAATATGCATATGTTTATTTTGTAAAACGAATTTAGTGATTAACATTTTAACTAATGTATTAATGACTCGATCACTCCTCTATACTTTAAACAATAATTTTTGTATATTGTTAAAATTTGATACTCCGACATTTTCTTGTTTTTCCTTTTGTTACACGAATAAATCAAAAGAAGCAAATGGTAAACAATCGATGTACAAAATGTGCATCATTTGAATTTATCGAAGTTTGTTGTAATAAAGTAAACTTGTCTTTCAAATGGCTCCGAAAAGATTTTAGAAGATATACATATCGAAGTTTACGACCAATTATAAACAACCACATAATCGCTATCCAATTGCTATCATTTAAATGTATTTCGAGACAGTACATTTCTGTTAATGCAACTAACAATCTTGAATGACTATCCAAAGAAATTAATGACGAAGTTTTGCTGGCTGGACGGAATCAATATTAACCGTTTTCAATTCAATAACAATTGCTACATAAATATCGTATTCGATGTTACTGACGTTACCATCAAATATGAACGGAACAATATAATTCCCGTGTACGCCGTGTATCAGCTATTATATTATTTTGTAAGCGTTACTAGCGCGGTGCTAACGATTGGTTAAATATATAATTTATACCCGCGTTGTTCGCCAGCGTGTAGGCTCGCTTATGCACGCTTATGCGCCGGGGCTCGTAGGTGTGCGTGGGCGTGTTGCATATTTTTTAAATAGGCCGCCAGACTAGCTCGTAATTAAAGGCCGAAAGGCAGAAAAATCAGTTTCGATTTCAGCTCTCGAGGCATCGCAGCATCCTCCGTTGCATCGATGCAAACAGTGCTAATGATGCACCGAACTGCGCCCATGCGGTATAAACAACAGATGATAATAATAATAATTCAACCCTACAGAATACTGCTTGTTACGCAAACATTCATGATTTAAAATTAATAAAGTGGTTTGAAAGGACGATATTCGACGCATTTTTAATGACGTTGTTTTCCAATTTAATCCCATTAATTATCTACCCCGTACGAGGTAAATTTTGAGTTAAATTTTGTGCAGGTTCGGTTTATGTCATTGTGTTTCTCGGATCTGTTCCTGTGCAACAGAAATGAAAAAGTGATAAAGAAATATTATTTTATAGAATTTGAAATATTTTAGATTTAATAATATGTATCTGGAAACAGCAGCAATATAGATTTAACTTCTTGTTAACTCCTTGATGTTTTTAACTGCATTAAATAGTATTATTACAACTAAAATATTCCAAATTCTATTAAATAACATTTCTTATCAGTTTCGTTTCATTCTTTATTATTTTATCCAATTAAAAATATCATGAAATGTATAAGGAACTAAATCAATGTTGCTACAGTTTTCAGATATTAAAACTAAAATTCCAACTGTTCGGTATCCTTGCGAATAATAGAAAATGTTGACAGTACAACATATTACAAAAGTAACTCGGAGTAAACGTACGTAATTCAATTCGCGGAAATAACGCAAACGCGAATCAATTACCAAGGTTCATAAATACATCGCAAGCGCAAAAAGAAAAAATCCGTATTATCAGATTCACGAAGTGCAAAACAACGCAGAAAACCGATTAAACCTTGTCAAACGTTTTCACTCCGTCGCGGTTCCCGCGTACGCAATAACCGCGTAACATCTGCAATTCAATTTGCGGATGTCAAACATTTTTCAAGCTCGTGGCCGCTATTAAATTATCACGAATGAAATATAATTTCCGCGCAACTTTCGATTTCTGTATTACCGGGGAGCTTTCTCCGTCCAGTGCCGAGCATTCCACCGCAAAGTGGTATGTTTTCCCAAAAAGTTGGCCGACATGCAATCTTTAATGTGTCAAGCTAAAGTTTATCCTTGAAGAAACCATTTGTAAAACATTTACCATTGAAATATATGTTATAAAGATGAACTTTCTGTGTCCATGTAAGAAAAAGTATTATATATATCATCTTTTACTGCTCGAGGTATATTTATGCATACAATACTGTTAAATAATATATTTAGGTACCGGCAAAAATACATAGCGACGTACAAAATTTAATCATATTCACAATACGTAAATTTCAAACAATGCTTATGTCAGTAGTACCTGTTTCGAATGTTGCATTTCTGATGGTGCATTCCAATTCAACAATCTCCGAAACACGAGTACCGATTTTCATAAAAATCGTGGGAACTTAAGAATTGTGACCAACCTTTTTGGGAAAAAGGTACCATCGTGCACCGATACATTGATTTTCGTTGTGATGTTAAATTTCCCTTATCGGCACGTCTCGATCGGACGCTTTCCGCTTCGCGAGATTCGGTCGTGAAACTCGCACGATAAGAGACCCAGTGACTTCGACGCAACGTCGCGGAAATGATATTCGATGGAACCACCTGTTGATAGCAAACTTCGGTTTCAACGAAGCGACGCGACACAGCGCGGCGGGAAGGCGCGAGAAACACGAATCCGCTCGCGAGAATCGGCGCTCGTTAATTTCTGCCGGCTAATTAACGATCCGAATAATTTACGACGAATGAAATATTAATTAGGTTCGTGGTTGCGCCTGTCCTTGAATATTCTGTTACCAGAAGGGAAAAGAACACGAAATTATTTGCCACTTATGGCAGCGAGATGAATTTTTTCGGGAACGCTCGTATCGCCTTC
Organism: Megalopta genalis; assembly: GCF_051020955.1. Lineage (NCBI taxonomy): Eukaryota > Metazoa > Arthropoda > Insecta > Hymenoptera > Halictidae > Megalopta > Megalopta genalis. The sequence goes on from NC_135013.1 coordinate 39,511,386, forward strand.
GTGCTTATTCCTCGATTACGAGTTTTTTAAGCTTTGTTGGAGAACTGGTTGGGCTCGTGAAAATCAGTGAACGGTGCATAATGCGAGGCCTTGGTTATCAGAACAACGTTTCTTTTGTCCCATTTTCAGAAATCAGCTTGTAAACCGATATCCGACGGGAAGGATACGAATATCAAAATTGTTTTCTTTGGTAATCGTTTTTTCGATGTCGTGCGTATAAATTGCGGAAATTGATCGCATTATCGGCGCAGCCGGTGCGCCGCCGCGATTCAAGCGACTTGTAATATTAAAACGGTCAAGGAGAAAGCCAGAAAGATGTATGGATCTACGAACAGGGGAATATTTCGAGCATGAACACACTCGCGGAGGCGTGACTCGCGATGAATTGCATTAATATAATTAAGATTGTGCTGCAATCTACGTAACTGCGATGTTGTTCGTACTAATAGAGATGTTATAACGTTGTGTAATTAAATGCGGGAACTATTGCGGTCAAAGAGATATCGAAAAGATACTGTCGACGAGTTGATCGCGGATTTTGATGCAAAATAAAAATTGTCTGCACGAATTGAAAGATAACTGAGCAGCAAGTGTGTCGTTCTTTCTCCAATCATTTTTATAGATTGAAAATAATATGTTAACATGTTTAAATTCTATGAATCGTTTTACTATTTTAAATAGCATCTATTCGATTCTGTTGCGATAAATGCCCAAACTCCGCAGTCTATTGACGAGTTAGCTCGCCCTTTGCAAAATTGGCGGAACTTTGGGTCGTTGATATTCCGGTTCTTCCAGAAGAATTTCGTAGAACTCTTTATAGTCAATTTAACTACTTAAATCGTACCTTCGTCAACGTCATTATTAGAATGCGGAATTTATGTATCTGTGAGAAAAATGATCAGGTTCAATAAAAAACTGTAAAGACATTAGAAGAACTGAAAGCTATTGTTACATTATTTTCGACTTATTACAAATATTAAAACACGAAACACATTAAAATTAATTTCGACCATTTTTACGTTGCATAAAGATCCGCAGTCTAATTATAATAATTTTCAAGATTTGTTTCATTTTTCTATAACATTGGCACGTTTTCGACATAACCTTCTCATACTCGCGCTCGTTTATTAATAAATAATAATAATAAATAAAACTGCTACAACGAAGAGGAAAAAATACAATAAAAGTAGCATCAATGACACCTCTCCTTCCTTTTCTCTATAATTTTCTATGAATTTACGCATATATCCAACGTATATAGTACAAAATTTAAATACAATAAATTAAATTTATAGTAAGTATGTATAGTATAGTATGTATTATATGTATAGTATTTATAGTATAGTATGTTCTTATATTTTTTAGATTTCATATTAAATTTATCTTATTCTACGTGAAATCATTGTACTCAACAACAACCGTGCTGTATATTTGGTAGTAATATTTGCTAGTAATATTTGATAATAATATTCGGCAAGACACAATATATCAATATGAATCAATATATCCTGTAACGAACGAATGCTATAGCGAATTAGTTCGATACAGGATACTCTACTGTACACCAAGATATATGAAGTGGACATATTAATTTTACGTCGGAGCCAAATGAACGAACGAAAGGAAAATCTGTCAAGAGATTATCGCAGGGGACTAATTGAATTAACTGCAAGGACGATCCACAGTCCCAGTCGAAACAGTAAGGATGATTAAAGAATCATGGCGTCGAATGAACGTCGAGGCCTTCAGTCCCGAAGACGTCCTTTGTATCGTAATTGCCCGGTGATTCACACGTGACGAAACGCGTGTTACGTAAAATTTTCAGCGGCTCGAACAATGTCCCGTGGAAATCATCGATTCGTTAAACGCTGCGTCCCGTTCGATGTTCGATCACGCGTCGTTAACCGGCCATAAATCTTATCGGTCCCGGGGAACTGTTATTATATTTGCCCCGGCGAGCTTTTCGCTGTTTCCTCGACGATCGGAAACTGGTTCGTTAATCATTCCCCGGGAAACAAGAGCGCGGATCGTTAAGGGCACTCATCGGAACAGAGCAATTACATTGGGCCACGGTTCGGAGCAAGATTTACAACATTGTACCGGGCATGATATTAATGATCGTTTCGATTCTGCCTTTGTGCGAAAACAGAGGGTCCAGCTGGTCGAATCGTGTCTTTTCCTCCGCTCCGCGGATTGTCAGGCCACCAGTGTGCGTTTTAGTCGAATATTTTATTCGAATGACGATCGTTCATTGTTCGTCAGAAATTGTTCTATCTATTTATTCGAATAAATTATTCGCATAATTCTTTATTCGAATAGAATCTTATTCGGATAAATTTTAATGTTGTCCAACTCTGATAGATTGTATATTGACGGGCCGCGATGCAAATAATTATCACTAAAATTGAAACAGCTCGAACAATAATAAAGTTTCCGAGCTGAAATTTTACTGCAAATTTTACTCTTTCCTCGTAAAAAAAATTTTTTTATTATCAAAATATTTTGTTGGTAAAATAATTTGCTCATAACTCGCATCAACTTAAAAAATGCTATCAAAATGCATATTTTCAAAACGTTGTCCGGAGAATTACTGGTGCTTGATTTTCGCCTCCCCCCACCCTTAACACGTTCCGTGCCACGTGTACCATCGATGGTACACGCTTGCATGTTTACTTAGTGAACTGAACAAATTGTTTACAAGAAATTTAGAACCAAAGAATCAATTTCCACCGCAAGAATGGGCGTTGATAAGTTTTTGTTACGTTGTTATGTGTACGAGAATTAATAATTGCACGTAATGCATCAAGTTTTAGTAAAATATCAAAGTGTGAAGATTCGAGTAAAAAAAGCTCGGCACGGAACGTGTTAAAGAACATTAGGGATAAAATTCATAACTCAATTAATACTGTTTTAAAGGGAATAAGAAAATATACTAAAAAACTTGTAAATATCATTCTTGAAGAATATACATATGTATCAAATGAACATATGCATACATATTGAAAATTGAAATGACATTATCGGACAGAACTTTCCAGCAGATAGGTATATTAGAATTTATATTTCTCACAGAAGATTCCATTACAAACAGTAGATTATGCTATACACAACAGAAAAATCATCTCTTTCATCAATGATAGGTTTCGACTATCTTTCTTTCTTGCATCATAAAACAAGCGATACACTATGTTTGAGGCATTTTCATTTGTTTAAACACGCCGATTCCAATCTTGCCCCGGCTGTGCAACATGTTCATAAATTCTAGTCTTACCAACTGAAAAGTCGATCTACCGATTTTTGTCCTCAGGACGACGCACTGTGCGCCGCCGAGTCGGCAGGAGAGCCGGATAAATTTCATGGAACTAATTAACGCGGCGTGGCGTGTTCGTTAGTCTCGGCAATTCAGAGCGGATCGACGCGAGCTAATTGCGGTAATCGCAACCGTTTACGGTGTCTTCGTGCTGCTGCCCCGAGCACGGCCATCTTCTCGCCCCTAATCATCGACGATTCTTCGTAAATGTTCTACGGATTATCGTTCATAGTTATTGCAAAATACGCGCTGTGAAATTGCACAAATTTCGTGGCCGTAAATCGGTTAGAGCGTGTTTTCACTTTCGAGATACTGCTGTTTCGCGTATCTCTCGTAGGTGTTCGATGTTCTTACTTTATTATTTCAGGAAATAATCTCTTCTGTTACGAGTTCAACTCTGAATCACTGTTAACTTTTAAGTCAACAATTATCCAGTTGAATCTTGTGATTAAAATTTACTTTACGTTTTTGATGAAATCGTGATATTACCTTAGATTATTTAGATTATTTTACGGCGACTCAAATTTGCATGAAATTGTGTTGTTTACGGTTTTAAGTTGACTTGTTGATATAAGTATTAGTGTGTTGATTGGGAGGAGATAAATTGATATCGTTATCTCTGCTCGTTTGAATGTCCCAACGATATCTTTCATTTTTATTCAATTCGATCGTACCGAAATTGATAGTGTCAGACAATGAATTGAAAAATGCAGTTGCGTTACTTCCATCTCATTAAAATGACTCACGAAATTAATTTTTATACAGTTCGCTGTGTTTTTCAATTGATGCAGACAGTTCGTATTTCGCTTAAAAATCCACGCTTCAATTGTATATTGTGATATAAATGCAAGAATTTTTATATAATTCGATTCTGTCGAAATGATTATACACAGAGTGATCGTATAAGGCAATATATTGAAAAATTCTATTGCATAATTTCAAGTTATTAAAATAATTCAGAAATTAAATTAATTTCTACATAAATTCTGCGTCTATCAATTCGCGAAGACAATTTTCAATTTCGCATAAAAAGCCGCAGTAATTATCAACACGCACGTAAGAATGTTTAAGGCAGTCTCGATGATTGTTCAGATTGCGATGAAGGTGCAAAAAAAAGTCGCCAACAGCGATGCGAATTGCAGGTTCCCAGCAAACGCCGGAAACATTGTGGAAACAGCAGCCAACTGTGTTGCGTTGCCAGACAGTGGCACCGTGGACAGATATGTATGTAACATGATTTTACGACCGCCAGTGAAGACCGGTGTTCCCCGTCGAACAACCGTGAATAATGTGCACCTGATTTTATCCTTGCACCCGTAATCATCCGTTTTATCGTACGCGAAAGTGGCCCTTACGGCTTGCCAATAAATCGTCGGGAATTTCCAGTAGTGTTGCAAACTGGCGCTGACAACGGTCCGGGTAATAACAAATATTAGCGAATCATGTTCGAGGAAGTAATCGTGAATAACTGGGGCCGGGTATACTCAATTTGGGCGGTGTCGTGGGTCATAAGTGTTTCCACTTTTTTCGGATAATTATCTTAATCCAATCGGAATACATTACGTGCGCGTATTTATTCAGGTATTACGGGTCTCCGGAGCAACAGGAACACGCTGGGAACCGTAGTCTGTACCGAGTAATTCAAGGATTACGTTTATGAGTAGAATTAAAGAGATTGTGATAGGGGGTGATGTATATGTATATGTATATATATATATTCTGCACAGTTTATCCATTTCGTCGAGGTTGCATTGCTTCATCGCTGATTATTAAACTGTGGAACTTTATGCAAAATAAAAATGTTGCTCGTCGATTGTAAGAAACAGGAACTGCATAAAAATTTATTTATTAAACTATATAAACGTCTTGAATAATTTCAATAATATAATCGAATCGTTAAATTTGTATAATAGTGTCACGTTTGTGTATCATTTAATCATTTTTGTTACGAATGCAACCGCGGCTCTTTATGCAGAATACAAATTTTCTTAATTAATTTTGAGAAACAGAAGTTGAATAAAAACGTATCTGTTCTTTTACTAACTGCAATAAATTAAGAATTCCGAAAGTTTTCGAATGTCTTCATTGTTTTGAGAGTTTTGAGTTTTAATTCCCTGGATAAATTAACATAAATGCATAAAGTCCGTAGTCTGATTCTTATAAAGTATGGAATCTTGTTAACGTTGAAATCTTGACGTTGCTTAGCGAAGGATAAATCGCAGTGATTTATGTTTCATTATACTTTTGGTGAAATAGAAATGAGATTTTCTAAGATGAGATTTAAAAGAAGTGGTTCGAAATATTATTAGATGATGTAATTGTTTAAGAATGATATTATTTTGAGAAATCATAGATGCATTTTTAATTTCCGTATTATAAAAAGGTCACAAGCAACGCAATCGCCAAACTTAAATGTAAGAAAAATATAAATGAGGTAGAACTGTCTTTCCTCTTTTAATAATTGTGATACATTGAAAATAATGTAATAATATGTATAAATCCTTTTTAAGTTTTCTATTTAACTTAACCCAGATCTGTTCATTTCTATCACATATATAAAATCCACAGTTTAGTGATATAAAATTATTTAAAAAATTCTTCCTAAATTTTGCATCGGGTTCCACGGCATTTGATGCATTGTTTGATCGATCCCGTGATATTCACATCACTACCTTCGCAGTATTTCCCATATTCTAAGCACGGTAAGAGAAAGGAGAACAATGGTAACTCTGTAGAAGAAAGGAAACAAGTCTATTGTTTGCTTGTTACGTATTTTATAAACGCGTTATTAGTCCTGTAGTGGCATGAGCATTGTACACTGTTCGAACTAATTAAAACATGCTATAATTTAAACGTTTCTGCTGGTGCTACACGTTCAGAGCAGCTGGCATAGACGTGCGTCTATGTAAAATTGAGAAATAATAAACTGCTATAAATAGTCATTCAAATTAGGTAGATAAAAGTAGCCGAGCTCTATGATGTAATAAAGTGTTTACTACGTTACATGAAATATAAGTCTTCTACAAAATTAGAACAATTAGAAGTATTACTAAACACAAATTCCTAAACAGCTTACCAATAATCTTCTTGAAAGTAAATTAATCTAAGAACTAGTATTCTAAGAATAATCTTAATTGTTAAGAAAATAAAGCAAGGATTACTAAAATTATTTTTATATTCTTCTTTATTTTCTCTTCAATACTCGTTTCTGTGTAACAGTTTACGAAAATAGGAATTCTTATAAAATAATTAATAGACTGCGGATCTTTATGCAAGTTATTACTTTCATACGCCATTTTACAAGAATTGAAATTAACGAAAATTTTCTTTCATTAACTAAAAGACTACTCATCATAAAAAGAATGTTAAAATGATATTACACTTTGAATTATACGTTTTCTTGCATTTTAAAAATCTGCACAACGCATAAATGAATAAAAATCCGTCATCTTATTAATTAGAAATATTCTTAAAATATACACGAACGTGTGAAATACGATAAAATATTTCTGTTGTATTATATTCATTATAAAGGCATTGTAAAGAATAAAAGATAGCTTGTAAATAATGCATACTTTTGAGTATCTCAATGTTTTCAGTATCTTTGCAATACTCTCGATTCTTGTGTGCACATTTTCTACAACTGCTAGTAATCCGATATCCTCAATATTTTAGCGATTGTTCTGCAATAAGGCAAAAAAAGGAATACAAACAAATAGAAAGGACAATAATTTTCCAAGGAAGCAGCAACGTGGAAAGTAATCTTAGTTTCCTGGTTTAATCATTCCAGCAGTCCCGACGATTTCTTAGCTTCGGTTCATCGTTAAAAGCCACTTCGGCCAGCGTCTCGGATCTTCTCTATTTTAAGCATCGCTATATCTTTTACGAAACGTCGGCGCGAATAGTCGTCCGTGGCGAGGCAACCTTTAATCCTCGGCAGAATCTAAAATCCGGCCTTTGAACCTGAAATTCACCAGAGCACGATCCCCGTCGCCAAGGGACTTAAGGGCGGGAATTAAACTGACCCATCTATTAATTTCTCGGAGAGACACGACTTCCTTCCGGCTTGCATTAGAAATTGCGCGAGAAATATTTTTAACTATTTCCACGCGACCTTAAACGCGAAAATATCGAGAACCTCGAAAAAATCGAGTCATTTTAAACAGTAAAATACTCGAAAAAGTATTGAAAATAGCTAATGAAATACTCTTGTCGGTATGAAACAATAGAATCTTATTGAAAAATAAGCTTTTTCTTATATTACTGTTAATTAATTAATATAATTCGAACTACATATCTCAAATGCAAACACGCAATTCAAAATTTCACGCAAACAATATTTAAGTGTCTCATTTCACGCACAATAAAGAAAATATTTATTTGAATTAAGTATTTCAGGTGCATATCGTAAAATATGTATTTTAAATACTTATTATATATTCGTAAAATCAATGAAGTATTTCAAATAGTATTTCATTTAATACAAAAATAAATTACTATTTTTTTCAAATGAAGCATATATGTAACACGATTGAGAGAAATAGCATTTGCAAATATTTTAAATACTTTTGTTGAAATACTTAGTTGAAATACTTTTACCCAGGTCTGATTTCAAAAAGTACGTTTAAACTTTGAATTTTATGCATTTGAGACAGAAATTAATTCGTAAAAAGTGAAACAATAGAAAGATTAAAAGAATTTATGATATTGGCATACATTGGCATAAAGTTAAATTATTGAGTCAATTTATTTCGTTCAGGTTAAGTGACAGATCTTTAGTATAAATATTTACGCAAAACATTAACATTTAGATTTATTTTTGCAAATATGTAGAGTTTATTTATTAGCAATCACTATAAGTTTTAATATCGTGACGCAAAAGCATTTCAAACGTGATTTTTCACAAAATGCATAGAAAAGAGGAGCTTAATTGTAGCTATGTCTGTTTTGCATTTTTATAGGCTTTCGAGAGAATGAAGTGCTGCAAAATTTCATTTAACGTAGTAACAGTTTTGGTAGTTGCAAAATAATTTACAACTGTAATGGACACTTTTGTACATTCTATTTCGCCAGTTCCGAATTTTCAAAAACTACAAACGCACAAAGAATTAATTCATAAAGAACATACTAAAGCACTGTTGATCTACATAAGTTTAATTTAATTATTTCATCCTTTAAGCAATTCGAGCAATATATTTGTCAAAAAATATTGCGATAATGGAAACAAAAGTAAAACTTTGGTGGGTAGAAACTAATATAAGAAAACGATATTAATTATTCAGATATTACTTGCTGTATATAATTTTTGATCAAGATTGTATTGCATAACACTACGATCAGAAAATGAATTAGATTACTTTGTTACTTTAGTTTTAATACATCATACAGAGGATGGACTTTGTAAAGCATTTGACATTTTTCGCTGCAATATAGCGTTGAAAAAAAAGGTAAATTATTTGTGAGATCATCTCGTACATTCAGAGAAGTTACATGAAAACCGTATTACCAAGAGGAAAATTCTTTTGTATGTACAGAAGATTGCGAACTACGCAGGAATCACAGGGAAATATGTGCAACTGGTATGAAGAAACGAGATTCTTGCCTTTTAAACGAGTGAGTAAGTCGAGGAAACGACTGAAACTCGTACGATTGCATCATTTGTTAGCTTTTGTTGCTATAGGCTAAAGCTTGGTAGTAAATGATAAGATGTGTGTGGCTGGAATGATGAGACGTATCTATCTATTTAGAAAAAGGATTTCCATTCTGTGAATAATATTGTATCCACGAGGTGTGTAAGTACTGCAAGCGATACGTAACTTTTATTATAATTAATATTCTCTCTTTAAGGTCGACTGTAAATTTGATGTGTTTGTATCGTACAGGATTTATTTAGAACTCTATATTGTATATGCATCGTTAAACAATTTATTCGTCTTAATGACTTATTTATTTGATTTACAGTTTAATAAAACTTTTCACAACGGAAGATAATATTTTCTTGCAGACTACAGTATAAAAATTTGTATTTGCATCATTGTGTATTAAATGCAAAAATAATAAATAAACCATGAAATAAATGAAGCATACCCCTTGCATTATGAATAAACAAGATATCCTCTGCATGTAGATTGCGTAAATAATTCATTGATATTTTAATTGCACTGTGCATTAAATAAATGTATGAAAGATACATTTTAATGTCGCGCAAATTTAACTTTATAAAATGAATGGCAAAAAGTTCGTCCACTCGAAAATTCAAACATAATCGCTACACGTGTCTCAATTTTGTTATATTTCTTTTTAAGAGTATTAATAATCCTCGAGACAGTTTGTAGACCTTAACACAGTGCCAGGACAGTTTTAGGTTTCTTCGATTCATTCATGCGAGAGAGATTCATTCTTGCTTGCAGTGACAGTGAACAACGAATAAAATGAAAACAGTTAAATAGATAATCTAATGAACAGTTTTTACATATAAACAATTTCAAAATGTACAAAATTTTGAAACATTGACAATTTTGAAATACAAACAGTTTTGATACGCAAACAATTTTGAAATGCAAACAATTTAGACGATCGAGCAAATGAATTTATAGTGGAGAGCACGACGAATCAATTCAATGAACGATCGTTAATTAGCACAGTCAATAAGGCTATTAATATGTAGTAGATGTAGTATTATATGTCAAAGTGCTCGCCGACTAGCCACCGATTATTAACATTCAATTATGTCCTACAGAGAACAGAAGCTTCCTGCTGGGAAAAGATTTGTCGTGGAACGCGCGAAAAATGTGTTTCATCTTCATTGTAGACTGCACAAGCGCAGGTGTTCAATTGCATAACAATCGTGCATGCATATTACGTAACGGTAGAGATGCTGAAACAATTGGTGGAAAGTGCTGGCAACAAAGGGACGCGCGTTTGCTTCACAATTAAATGAATAACATGCAATCCGTAGAACGAAATTAACGCTGTTGGATAACGTTCTCGCGGACCATTAGCTTTGTGTCTGGCTCCACAGGGCGTTCCGCGAATCGACCGCGATACAAAAATAACGAAAAAATTGCATGCAAGCATTCCCCTACACTTTGATTGTGCCTTCGATCATAAAACATTATAGAGGAAAGAAAAATTACTCGCTCATATCTCATAAAAATTGTAAAATTTCGTGCGTTTATTTTTGTACTGCAGATCACATGTACTATTTGCTATCATTATTGTACTGCAAATTTTTATGCACTATTGAAACAGTTTAGAAATGCATGAGGAAGTTTATTTATTTTAAATAAATGTGTTGGAATAACAGTATCCACCAGTTCAGTATTAATTAATAATTCATTTAACTATATTAATTCATAATACATTGAGCTGTATTAATTAATGATACATTTACGTTTGCATTAATTAACAATATGTTAAACTGTAATAATATATTACAGTTTAGATATTATTACATATCGAAAAATATTATTGTGAATTAAATTGTGCTGGTTCAAATTAAATGGTACTGTACGTGACACGTGTGTTTAACAGAACAATATAAATACGGACTGAAGCTTTGTGATCGCAGACATATGAGAGTAATATAACCAACATCAAATAATAGAAACTACAAATTTTATTCTCACTTATTTATATTCATTCATTATTTATTTATTATCGTTTAATACACCGAACCAAGAATATATTTCAATGATCCACCTCTAAAACTGTAAAAGAAATTATATCAAAACTCTTGATTTACGTTAAGAAAATCAATCTATGGTATGGTACGAGCAATAATCAATAAAAAATGAAGTTATAACGAATTATAAAAACGTTTATAAGGGGAACACCGACATTACGCATTTATAATAAAAATGGTTAGGTGCAATACAAAGTTGTGAAAGCATTGCATGAATGGTGTTGCAAAAATACAACATATTGTATGTATTTTTGTATTTATGGAATACATTCAATTTAAGTCTTCTTACATTTAACCAAGAAAAAATTTATTTTGCACAAAGCTTTATCTCTATACAGTACAAATGAGTAAGTAAGGTATGGTTCTTTAGGTTTAGTATTATTAATAATTTGTATGTATCCTACAGACTTTCGTTTCTCATATAACAATATTTGTAAATACGCTAAATCAGCCTTAATAAATAACTAAAAAAATTGGTCCCACTGCAGAATACAATATCCCCAAATTAATCTACCGTTCGCTACACGTCAAAATTGCAACAGATGATGCCGAGCGTACTGAAAATTCCGTCAGCCTTGAGGATCTCCTTTCTGGGTAAATTTAATTACTCTGTCGCAGCCGGCAGTCCGCTCTGGCGACCGAGTGCGCATGATTTATTTAACTTCGACTTTCCGACGCTGAAATTACCATGCCCGATCCGCGAACACTGTGTTGAATTCGACTGGAATCCACTTTTCAAGGATTTCGTTTCGCCTGTATCCATTAGTACGCGCACCACGCTAATTAGTAACACAACGGCCGTCAATTAACTCGATCGGCATTCCGGATAGTCTTGCGTACTACGATTCTAGTACGCTCGCGATTTCACGCCGTCTGATTCGCTGGTGTAACGTTTCGATGTCTCGATTGTTCGTTGCATCTCGTTGCATCTCTGCATCGAACGCATCGAATGCATCGCCGCGCCGCGCCGCACCGTACCGATAAATCATTTGCGGGATCGGGCTCTTCCATTAATTCCGGCGATCTGGTCGGAAAATTTATTTAGTCGCGGCGCTTGATTAATAATGCCGGCTGGATCCATTCATTGCTTAATTACGATACGCACGGTGTTTAAGTAATTAATAGCTGGCGCTGAAACGTTTCAAGAATGCCAAATGAATGACCATTTGTAAAATCTGCGGTCCGTGTGTAATTGTACGATTAAACGGTTTTCCTTTCGTTCATTCGTAACCAGACTGTGAATCTATGGCAGTTGCTATTCGAGCAGATTGTTATAAACAGCCTGAAGCAAATGCTGTTGCTCTAGGCTTAATTAACACGCTTATCGAGTTGAAAGTAACATTTTCGTTCGAATATCCGTTCTGTTTGCTCATGCTAATATAGTAACGGTAATAGAATGAAGAAGTAATTATCTCAATCGAATTGTTATTACTCTATATCTTGAAATAAATTTTGCATACATTTTCAATATGTTTGCCGTTACGGTAATAATGTGAACGTTCCATCGTAAACGATGGAAACATTGGACGATTTCCTCGGGCGATGAACATTTTCAAATGTAAAGGATGCTAACGTTAACAATATCCAGCTGTCATTTACACACACTGGTAATTCAATATTAATCCAACAATGCGCCCGTGCCGTGAACATTATTTTAAACTGACTAATTACGTTCGTTATAAAATGCATGGAATAATGAACTTGTAATTTTTGAAAGTTCGAAACGATGAAACTTCTTCTAATTTAATTAATCTTCTCTTTCAATTATTCGAGCTATTTCTACCGGTGATACCATGAAACAATGAAAAATCTTAAAAGGACAATGTTCTGAAAATTTCTTACTGAAAATTCCAAAAACGAAACTTTCAAAAAAATTTCAGAAGGTTTTTATGCTCTATATTATTACTGTATACTCTATATTGATGAAAATGATAATTTCATAGGATGAAAACGATCGGATAGTTTTCGTAGATCTGTCTGCTCCGCTCCGAATAAAATCCTGCGATTCCAATTGGATCATGCAACGTTATAAAGTGACGTGCCATGCGATCAAACCCCGTTCATCTCAATCCCGAATTCATCCCACATTTCAAGCACACTTTTGAAGAACACGAGGAAATCCGTCCAGCGGTTCTCGTGGGCCCAACCCTTTAATCTTCGTTCCCAAGAATTAAACACGATTTGATTCTTCGTGGATCACAAGGGCCGAGAATCAAAGAGGCCTGGCGATGAGAAGTTCAACGACCTGTCCCAGATATTGTCGTAAAATCTCGACGTTACACTCTTGATCACGTAGCAGAGAGTGTGGGCGGCCGATGAAAGAAAGATGCACACAGAGGACCGACGTTTTGCAAGCCCTTCTTTTCGAGCGTGTGTGCACGTTCAATCCGATTAGTCTCGAATAAATCTCTGCCGCAAGTTCGATCGACTTCAACACTGTAAGATCGGCTATTCAACGTCTTAACTTGTAGACCAATATTTGAAACAAGTCATTTTTTTCAAATCGGTCAAAAGTGTCTGAAATTCACGAATACGTTTCACAAAAATTTTAACTGAAATGCACTTGACCTTAAACCAATGCACTTGAAACGCAATAAAAAGCAACAAGGACAATAAAAGCAATAGGAACAATATTGTTCTTATTATTCTTATTGTTATTGCTGTTCTTATTATTCTTACTGTTCGCCGTTTTTGTTACTCTTACTATACTTATTGCTTTCTAAAATTTGTGTTAAAATTTACGTTCGTTAAAATTGCAATTTTTCTGTGACGTGTCTACCGATCATACGTAACAGAACAGTTGATAGTCTTCGAAAAATCAGTCGTGAGTAGTATAAAATTTATAGGTATAAAATTAGTTGTAAGATTTTAAGTATAAATAATATATTCAAAGTTATGATAAATTAATATCATAGTACTACATTTTTTAAATTTAAATTTAATAATGCAAAAGTTAATTTTAATGATAATAATTTGATAAATGTGGAACTTTATACGAAATAAAAATCATCCGAGTCGATTGTGAAAAATAGAAGAGAAGTCTATTAATAAGATTATTGCAAAGTCTGTTTGATATTGGGATTTAATGTGTATTTGAAGTACAGCGAGCAAGTAAGAATTACAAATTTAGAAATACTTTTACCTTCTTCTTGAGGTAGTATTTAATTTTGACGAAGGCGCAGAAATAAAGTAAGCAACGAAACGTGTTCTTTACGTGTTCGACCTTGTGGTATGCAACGTTATTGCATAGCAATAAGGTGTACGAAGTATACCGGCGAACAAAGAACAGCTATGTCATAAAAACGAACAAATTCGCACTGGAATACCAAGTGCGGTCATACTTCAAAATATAGGTCAGATTAGTCAGAACTTTCGACCCCCTTACTGTCGTGTCCAACTGCAGTCGAAGAAAACTGGTAAAAAGTAGCGAGCACGCAAGCCTAATCTAATCAACCGATTACTTCACCGTGTTGGAACAACCGAAACGTTGAATGACGTGGTCGAGCTAGTGCAATTTATTAACAGACACGGCCTGAAGAAATTTTCTGGTATCCCATGAAACAACGAGATATGTACCTCTTACGGATGCAATCTCATACTTTTCGCATATAATTGTCGTAATTTCACATTAAAAAGAATAATATCTTCTTTCTTGTAATATCTTCCACAATTAATTTTTTTAAATTTATTCTCGGCGGTTGCGTTCGTTAAAATCATTAACAATATGCTATGGGAACGCGCACATTAGGAAATGATTAGCTTCCATCATCACTTATGAATCACTAGACTGGATCTCCATACGTTTCACTACCCACTCTTTTAATTAAATTCCTACAAAATTACGTAAGTAGCTTGTCTCGATAGTGCGTAGTCATTGAAATAAGCAGAGCTGAAAGAGGATCTTTTCTTAAAAAACTTATCGTTGCAGCAATTTAATATTTTCAAGCTGATAAATCCTCTCGTTGAAAAATGACGAAGTATCTTTAGAATGTCAACTTTTGAGAAGTAAGGTAAAATAATTGATTAATGTGCCCATAGTCTATGGATTACTATTATACATCGTTGTGCTGCACAGAAAGTATTTCAGGATTTTATGAGTAGCATTCGGTGACAAAACAGAAAAATAAAAGCGAAGGTTGAACGATAATGTCCAGCACGTAATGCCATCGTTATCCTTTGAAATGAGCATTTGCAAGTTTTATGAACACGCGTATCATCCCATGTACTTACTATATATATTTTCTGACAAATATCTGCGCGAAGTGTTGTTAAAGTTCCTGACAACGATACTATAAAACAATAATATATTTCGTTTTCTAAAAAAAATTTCGTAAAGGTGTTAAAAAACCACTTGGTTCAGTATTTTGTCAATAAAGAATTCATTTCAAAATAAAAAAAAAATTTTTTTCAAAATATTTAATAGTAAGTTATAGCGATATTTTGTTTGAATGATGAATGCTTTCTGTTTCAGTGACATTTTTGTATGAGAAAACTGAATTATTTAGCTACAAATGTAAGTGACATTAACAGTATCGCAATATTGTCAAAATGACAAATGATAATCGAACTCTTGTCATGCCTAGAATGGATTACAGAAAGTTTGCCGACACGTTTGCTCCCATTTGTCTCATCCGATAGACCTTTTTGTAATAAAGCGTGCGACGACGGTCGAAAATCCAATCGAAACGACGCAACAAAAGGCCACAATGGAACAGGAAGGGACCAAATTGGGTCAATTGCTCGGGACACGTATTCGTCCCAGGAAAGAAAGATGGTGGTCAGAGAGAAATGAACGTGAAAGGAAAGGCGATTGGATAACACGATGAAGTCGTAGGAAAAAGGGACGAAGCCAAAACAACAGTGGTATATATGGCGAAATTAGGTTTCGCGCCGTATGTGGCACTTGAAACGTTAAATAAAATCATTCTACTCTTATGTAAGCGGTGTTTCTAAAGGTTCGATTCATGAAAGTGGACGATTTTGGCTCGAACATCACTCTTCGCTGCGGACATGCATTAAATTCCAAGCATTTGTTTTTGCTGATAGATCACTTCACATGTTCTATTACGCTAGTAGCTTGATTTGATGAAGAGATTTCTCTGACACTCTTCAAACGATTTTCAATAAGTAAAATTTGTATACTATTTTTAATTTATGAAACTCTATCTAATATGGGAAATAAAATTCTATTTTACATAAATCTCTTAACAATCGGTGGTCAAAATGTGCATTTGCCTGAACATTGCATTTACGAAAGTTGAATAAAATTAAATATAAATACATTCTTTTATTAAATAATTTTGCAATACAATTTCTACTTTACGAAGCTATTTTACACAACGTATACGACATCTATCATATAACAACTTTGCAGATACAAATTCTAAATGAACTAAATAATTTTGAACAAAATTGAAATGAAGCTAAATATAATTACAGCTAAATCTTCAGATTAAACATATTTTACGTTTGCAACTGAACGTGGAACCAGAATAGAAATTCTACTATATTACGAAGCTATTTTACATAAAATCTACATTTATTACATAAAACTTTCATCAGATATAAATTCGACCTGCTTTTGGAATAAAAATTCTACTCTCTCACGAAGCCTGCAGGATTATTTCATCGATCGACCTGCATAAAAATCGTTCGCTAAAACAAGGGAGCGCCCTCTGCGCTGAAAATTTGCTTTCTACCTCGCGATGAAAGCCGTATCTATTTCGTCGACGCGAACGGAAGGATACCCTTTTGTTAGGCGTTATCCACACCGGATGTTGCGTCGCATCTACCTGGTTGAAAGCCGCTTCCTGTGCGTTGCTCGATATTCCCACTTCCCCTGCTTTCGTTCGTCTTCCTTTACCACATTTTGCGTGAATATCTAATGCGACTCGCGGGAAAATCTGTTACCCGTTAATTGAACACGGCTCGTGCCACGTTCCACTCGCAGAAAAATTTCACTTTCCCTGATAATTTCACCGGTTCATCGGTTTCTACGATCTCGACGAAAGTGATCACGATTTTACGCGTTTCCTAGCTCTCGTTTTCACGTTATCGCTAGTCTGATTAAGCATTAATATGTATGACGCGCCTAACGTTTTATTTTTTTACCTCGAAATTTAATCTATTTAACCCTACGAAATTTGTATCTCGAATTTTAACCAGAATTTTAGCCTGAATTTAACTCTAATTTAACTGTAATTTAATGGTAAAATTTTATGAATACAAGTTATTTAGTAAAATTTTGAACTTCTAAGCTATTTCTTTTTCTATTCCAAGTTAACTTTTACATTGACACCTTAATTCTGTTATAAAAGTTCAATTTTAACAGTTATTTTTATTTTTGTATTCCGAAGGAACATTTACTTCTTAACGGATATTTTAAAGTAAAACGGAAGTTACACACAAATATATCTCTTCATTTAATAATGGCAATCATAATTTATTTATATCAAAACATATATATCTAACTTGATATAACATCGTTATTAACTACTCATCGTCTTATATCTACTCATTTTTGCTATAAATGCATAAAATCCACTACCTAGTAATCAGTATCATACATGATGGTTTTACAGATTCTTATTTCATTAATTTATTATTTCATTCTTTAGATTGTCTGATGTATTAAGCAGACGTTCATTACAACTTCTTCGTAAACAAAGTAGAAGGATAAAGCTAGTGACCGATCAGCATACAATACGTTTTCCTAGGATGATTGCTGTGGAAATAAAAAAAAAACCTCCATTTGACTTGTGTTGAACGAAGTCTTTATTATTCTGTATAGCAAAGAAGTTATGCACCAGAGATATTATTTTACACAGTCAAAGAGTTCCGTTCAAAACACACCGTTCTGCTATAAACACCAACCGAATACATGAAAGGTAACTGAAGAAGTATATCTTTTCAAGATCAAGCACAGACATCGATTCTCGAACAGAAACAAAAACGATTTCACTTACTTCTGCGGAATGATTCGTGCGTCGGTGGCATTACAGTTTCGAAAACAGCCACTGCAGACGATCTCGAAGTTTGCTTTGTGAAATCACGCTCGATCTCCGCCATAAACGTCGGCCGTCGCGGCCCGAGTCGAAGAAGTTCTCGCTGTTGTCACGGCTTTCTTTCGCGTGGCTTCCAGCTAACAGAGAGTTTATAACTGTCGGGCTCTCTCTCTCTCTCTCTCTCTCTCTCTCACACACACACACACACACACACACACACACACACGGCGAGGCTCTTAAAGGGAAATATAGCAGAGGAACGCGCCGCGCGACGAAGTAGAAGAACGAACCAATGGAGCCGGGAATACACGGCTGGACAACGAGGCTCGGGCGTAATTCATGCTACAATTTACGCGGCGGCCGCGATCGCGGAAAAAATTGCTTAATGCCCGGCTTTTACGAGCTGGTTACATTGAAGCCGAACGCGGCCAGACATTTCAGGAATTCAGCTTTATTATCGCGCGGCGCTTTGCGCGGGACGATTAAGAAGCCGGGGATATGCTCTAATTGAAAACTGCAGGGCAGATACTATTTTCAATTGCTTTTCAACGATCCCGTCGCTGTAAACGACGCGCGATAGCGGACCAAAGTGTACCGACGTCGAGAAAACTCTGGAGAATGTAGTTCCACAATGAATTTTAATGAATATTCTCCGATATTCACACCATGTTTCGATGCGAATCAATTCGTACATAAAGATTACGGTCTCTAATGGGCGCGTCGGTTTCTGTTAGGCGTTTATGTTCTCGCAAGATGCTTTCGGCAGATGAAGTAAATTCTACTTATTATCAGATCGGATGATAGCGTTCGGTCGTTGCTGTGTCGGTGAATTAGCATGCCGGGAACAGTAAAAGTTGTAACGAGCAGCAGAAGTAAACAGTTATTGTTTATTCTAAGGTCGGTCGAAGATCAGTAAAGTCGTTTATTCAACGATTATAGAATATACTATTCACAATTAGACTGTGAATCTTCGTGCACTTATGGTATATGCAAGTTTGTAGAATGCAAGTAAGTAACATATTAGTGCATATTAGCAAAAACTAATTGTACCATCGTTCCACGTTTACCATAAGAAATTTTCTAATCGTTGCAAGAAATGTCTTTCTTCAGATTTTCATAAACTGATTCATGAACGTGAAAATTTGCAAGAAAGATCCACAGTAATTCGTGACACGAAATTATGAATTATTTAACGTTCACGATATTCCATTCGATCCTTCTGTAATTTGTAATACTTTTCTGTACTTTAATTAAGCTAGATTGAGTGTATTGCAAATAATGATCACGAGCCGTAAATGTACGAGCATCAACAGGCAATAATTTGCGGATTTCGAGCAAACAAAATTGGCCGGCGATTATACCATTGCGCATAAATAAAATATTTGTCGACGGTTAAAAGGTTCAACGTGAAATCCGAAGTGAACCGGTAACCAAACGAAGAATTTATTACCGTGAATGCGACCGCTCTGTGAACAAGTTGGCGGGCGCAAGTTTCTGCTAAATTGCATGAATTCGCAAAGCCGAATTTTCGAGCACAATTTCGCAAGTTCATCCGAGGGTGGGACAGGGCCTCGGCTCAACCACCGAGCAAATAGCAAGTTCGGGGGAGGCCGTTGTATTATTCCCGGGCGAAAACACGTTATGTCAATGGAAATTTAAAATCCGGCAGCCGCGGAGAATGCGGCGGCGGTAAGCTGCTTAAATCTAGAGTTTCGGCGAAACACGAGAGCTTTTATACTCTTCCGGCCGTCTTTCGTTGCGTTTTCGCACTCGCGGACGACGGAAGTTCTCGATGCAAATCCGCCTTGCGAATATATGTATATTCCCTGTGTTCCCGCATCTGCCTGGACAGGGATACGCGCTAATTTACGCCCACGATTTGCGGATCGCCGATTGCGAAATTGGACCCAATTGAATCCAATTAAACACCATATCCCCGAAGTTTCAAAAATTGTTCAAGAATTTCCTCCGCGAGTTATGATGACAGCTTCCTTGACACAGTCGGTCGTTACTTCAGTCTAAGAATGGCTGTTGTCGATTGTCATAAAATATTGTACTTCTTTTAGTTGTAAAAGTGAAGATTTACGATTGGTAATTAATCTGTGACAGGATATATTCTTACGTCATCTATCTCGAATTTCTTAATACGCATAAATAAGCAGTTTTGGTTCATTTTGAATATCTATATTTTATTCTACGTCAATGTCTATATTTTTGCAAACTAGCTTTGTAACAATTATGGTACATTGAGAATTTTGTAATACATTTCTTTTTAAATCCTTTTCCCACTGCTTCGATTACTTTCACTTTCTTGGCAAGCGTGAGTGTATCGAGTTTTCTTTTAGAACTTGTTTAATACACGGAAATGATGCGAATTACGCGTTCGACTGATAAAAAACGATTATGTAGTTTCCGTAGGCGTGCACGTGGCTAAAAGTTATATGGCTTGCGTTGACGTTTGTTTTGCAGCATTCGAGGGAATTCTAACAGTTGAAATAATGAAGGCAGTACCGATCAATTGTTCACTACATTAATTATAACTTCGAGTTATAAAGGACCGAGGATACATGCTTGATTTCTATAGGTAAATTTCGACCTTTGGAGGATCTGGCTATTCTAAATTCGAGTTACATTGATAGAAGTATGCATTTGAACTTGTGACAAATAATTCGAATTAAAAAAAGTTTTATTTCGATTAATACAGGTTTTTACAACGCAGCGGAAGGCAATGAATAAGACGTGCACGATTATATTTCGACTGAAATATAATCGTGCACGTTTGGCATATGTAAAGTCCCACTGATTTCTTAATTAGTGTCGTTAAATCGCTCTAATAGGACACAAACGTGAATCATTAAAGATCCGAATAGAATGCTCCCTGATTGAATAGAACTCTAAATTATTCTTACTATACTTAAATTATACTTAATCTTGTTCCGTCACACTCTGTATATCAACTATGTACATATATTTGATTACAAAAATGATCTGAATAGTTTTCTTTTATTTCAAGTAAGCTTAAAAAAATCAAATACACTCTGCTTTGCCATATTTTGACGTCAAATCTCTCAAAGATCATACTTATTGTCTCCTTCACTTCAACATTATTCAGAACCACTTTGTTGCGCGATAGTTCGCGGGTAACCTTGTTCCACAACCATAACAATTATCATTACGCAATCCTGTCCCAGTAAACCTTATCACGAATATTATCAGGGACAGGAAGGAGCGGTCGAAGAAACGAGCCGTCCAACAAAAAGAAACACAAAGGAACGACGATTTTAACGTTCGAGTCATTATCCTTTAATTACCTATCATTGCATCGATTTTTTTCTGCTGATCAAAAATCAACACAAAAGTAGTAGTACACAACAAGAACGATTTAATTGGTACTCATTGAATCTAGATAGTAGGCGAATTACTTATAATTACATTTTTTTCAAATTTTTATTGTATTCAATCCAAGACGAAAATATTTATCTTCATTAAGGAAAAAATATATGAAGAAATAAAATGATAATTGTTTCATTTAGAAATTCAAGATGATGTTAGAAGATGAATTTGTAAAGAAATTACTATAAAATTGAAATAAATGCAAATTTTTAAGTATCTACGTACAAAATTTGAATATTATAATACCAATAGATTGTGGATTTTTATACAAAGTGAATATTGTCTGCATTAATTGCAAGGTGCACGAGCAACAGAAACATTTGTCTTAATAATTCTAATGGTTGCAAATAATACAATAATATTATTAAGTTCTTTAAGTGTTTTTATTGTTTCGAGATTGATCTATTCATTTTTATCATGAATGAATAGAGTCCGCAGTCTACTAATCAGTACGCACTCAGAGTAAAATAATTAATAAATGTTATTGCCATTATTTGCAAAATACGATTGTATTTTGCCTGCGTCAATAAACCAATTTCGAATTTATTTTATCGACGAATAGATGAAATTAAGAAATTTTTATTTCATCATTTACGTCAATCACTACCACCAGGCATAAAATAACGTCCAGGCAAACCGGTTGACATTTTAATAATTCTTATTGGCCGCACTGGTCAACTCCCGAGGACACAGACACGGAGAGCGACCAATTAATCCATTCGTTAAATCTACAAAAAGACAATATCTAATAGATAAAAAAATGAAATTGTATGCTTCAAGATTATGCACTCAAAAGGGCAATATAGAGCAATTAAATAATTCCCGGAGGGTGCTATCTCCTTGCGTTCGCAATACCAAACTAGAAAATCCGTTGCTCTCTTTGCGGATTCTCTATAATGATAATAACCCTCGGTGTCGAACGATTCTCGGTCTAGAATAAGGTGCACGAGGAGCGAGAGACGCCATCCTGGCCCAATAACCGTTGCTCGCCGGCACAATTTTCAATAATTGCGAACGTGATTAATCGCAAGCTCGGGGAAAAGTCCTGGCGGCAATGGCTCGAGTGGCCGAGAAAATGGCGAATGATTGACGCGCTAATAACTCGTAGCATGATATAATTGTTGCTTCCTTTCGAACGTGCTTACACGCTGCCGACGACTGCGAATTCCACGAGGAAAATACCTGGAGGGTGCAATTTCCGGCGTCGGGATACACGCGCGATCGCTCGCGACTCTCGCGGACGCTCGCGCATGTACGCCGAGACGACTAACGACTCGCGCATAATTGGTTGCTCGCCCGAACCGACCACGATAATGCGAGAACAAGTTTAATGGGGTAAGTGGATCACGGGCCGCGGATAGAGCCATTAACAATTAACCGAGTGGCCCGTGTCATCGTACACTGATATCTTTGTGGCCTGTTATGGCACGACCGATTGCAATCCCCGAGTTCTGCGACGATGGATGGGCTTGTTGCGATGCCACTGCCAATTTCCACTCGGATTTTCGTTTTATTGGCCGTAGGCTGCGGCTCGATTTGTTGCGATTATACGGTTCCGATGTTTATGCAGTTTTGGAAACAGGCAAATTGGTTTGAGGGATTATTGTGAAATGGAAACCCCCTTAGAGTTCGAAATTCAAATGTATTGTTCGCTTCGGATGATTGTGTCATCAGCGGACTACGGATTTCATGCATTTTTTGAAAGAATGATTGGATCGTAAACAAAATGTAAACAAAAATTGGATCGTAAACAAAATGTAAACAAAAATTGGATCGTAAACAAAAACAAAGGAGACATTGGAAGAATCGGAAAATATTTTTGTATTATGTACGACTCGTTAAACTTATTAAAAGAGAAAAGAAAATTGAAAATAGTGAAATGATTAAAACAAACTGAAAATGTTGATGGTAATTTTGATTTATAAAAATGATTTAAGAAATAAAAAATGGCTTCCATGTCGTGCAATTGATGCGGACAATTAGTATTTTGCAATCTTTGCTTTTAGAAATGATAGCACGAAACTTGTTCTCATTACGAAGAACTATAAATTTTTATAGAAGAATTAAAAAATAATGAAATTGATCGAAATTTTCTGCACGAGAGATTATTCTTGTTTTATGATTCTTTTCATGATTTTTGTAATGTATAATGCACAATTAAAAGATTGGAAGAATGAGATAAATGTCTAATTACCTAAAAAAATATATGCATCATAAAAACTATTATAGTACTTCATAAAAAACGTTTGCATCAGGATTAATATTTTATTCACATTTTAGCAAGAACTGAACTGTGGCAATATCTCCTTATATTGCTCTTAAAAATCTCTAGTAATACATTTTACTTTAACGTACTTACGGTATAATTGTTATTGTACGATGATTTTTGTGAAATAATCTAAGAATACGAACATTGTTTATAGAATTAAGATCAAGATAAAATGATTCTTCGACTTCCAACGAAAATGAACACCGATCTTGTTTAAATATTCTCCATAAATAGAATAATCGATCATGCTATACCAGAGTTGTCCACATTAAAGAACAGAAGAAGAACTTAATAAAATTAAGAAAGTGTGAAAGGTTAATGATTTTCAAATTGTGAACTCCTGCAGAAATTGTTACAGAAATTGTTAACTCTGAACGAAGATCTTCTCTCGAGATTTTTGAATGGACCATTTCCAATTAGTCGGCGGTTGTGACAATGAATATCCTTCGAGAACCTTTAATCAACGTTTGTTCCATTTAGTTTTACGGCCGTGCGCGCGTTGAACGTGAACAGGGGAAGAAAGTTGGACGACGATAAGCGAGTTTTCCAAGCGGACTACTTAACACGGATCCTTTTTTTTCACCTACAGGAGAATATCTTTCCGCGGAAATTAAATGAGCGTTGCGAATTGAAATTTCATGCCGCACTGAAATCGTCTCTGCACACCAGGATATGCGCGTGATTTCCATACGATTAAATTACACGCGAAATATTTACACGAGAAATCGTTGCCTCGAACGAGCGAACGTCTTCTTCTACATTGAACTGGCAACGAAGCAACCTGTTAATTAGAACTTAACAAACATTGTAACGAAACGTCGGGCAAGAACTAAGTTGCTGTACGGGCTGGCGTAAGCGAGAGCGATAAATTGTTCCGGGCGCGAAAAATATAAAACTACGAGATAAATTAATGCTATTAATTAGACCGAAGGATAACTCACTTTGGAGTTAATTGCATTTAGTCGGGCTGTCCATTACCAGCAGTGCTACAAGCTAATGTGCGTAATGTTGGCTGAACTAATGTTAACTGCATTTTAGTCGTATCGACGTACACGGCGGCTGACAATTCGCTACTTAAAAATATCTTTTTGGAACTTATTGAAACACACCTGAGATAGATTTCACAATAACCATTTAATTTTCAAGTTAAAGTAATAATTTTTCTTCGAAAAAAATGTAATGTAAAATTGTATAAATCAAGTGCATTTTTGATATCTAGCGTGCATCGTATTCAAAAATTTAATTTTCAAAGGCGTGATAGAAATTATAATAGTAATTTCTTGTAACAATTTATTCATATAAAGTAAAAGTAAACGGAATGAATCCTATTGGAACGAATAATATTAGAATTTTAAGAAAGAATCCTTTGGATTTGGCTCAATTTCACAGGATTCAACTTAGCAAATTAAAGTAATTAATTCGATAATGCATTCATATTTAAACTAGAGTTGAGCATTAGTCTTATTAGAATAAAGTCTTATTCGAGTAACTTTTGATCTAGATAAATTTGTATTCGATAGTGTTGAATAAAATTTAATTCATCAGTCTTCATCTCTTATCCGAATAAAATTTTCTCCAGTTCTGGTTTAAACTGCATAGACATTAGTAAGCTAAATCGTGTGCATTTCAAGCAAACACGAGCAAGTATAATTTTCTATTCCCTGCATTCATTAACCGATGCGACGTAAATTAATAAAATTGTCAGCTTGGCAAACGTTATGAGCAAACTTATCTGCTATACGAGGTTGAACTAGACTCTCTTAAAGTTATCGTTATCTCACTTTTACTTCGAACCTTCATTCGCAGACGTCTAATTAACGAATCCTAGGAGGTGGGCAAACCGAATGATAAGTACTCTCGTCTATTCTCAGGGTCGGTTTGGATCACGTCGCGTGTAATCGGCTCGGTGTCGCTCGGAGAACGCTCGCGATTAGAAAATGCAAAATTTACCTCGTCGTGGACGGCAGCCTTGCCTAGTGTTTCGGAGCCAAGGATCCTTCCCCGGCAGCGTTTCACGTCACTGGACACTATTTCTCATGCTCTCCGGAGGCAGTGGCAGCCACCACAGACGCTGGTCGCTCGTACAAAGCCGTTGCGCCGATGAATGGGACAACGCTGCGAGGATCGTGTGCCCAGGGTTAATTTTAATGTGCATTGCGCGCCGTTCGAAGGACGCTACTCCGACCGGGGCCGGTGACAAAAGGTTCGTTTAAGCTCCGCAAACGAAAACGCGAACGAAAGAAGCCCGCGTGTCTCTTCTCAAAATCTCCTAATCCCACGAATTACCTTTCAAAGTTCGTATTTTAGCAGCCTAATGCGACGAAATTATCGCGCCAAAGGAGCATTAATTTTCAATGACTTCGTTAGCTTTTGTGCTAATGGAAACTTTAGATATGTCTATTAGATATGTCTGTGTATTTGTAAAAACATTGGGCATAGATAGCAAGAAACAGAAATTGCATAGACATTGCTTTTTCTTCATAATTCTAATATTGTCATCGATCTACAACGTTATACGTTTGGAATATCAAAATTCAATTTCGTACCACCAGATTGTTGAAATATTACGCTTGTATGTCGGGTTGAACAGAATATTTGATTTCTTAATGTCAGAAGCACCAGGTGGATGCAAGTAGTCCATTTTAAATTTCTCGTTTTACAAGGGGAAGTAAAATATTCATGAATCGAAGAGGGAAAGGGACAATAAAAATACTGCCATTATTTTTTAGATCTGTGAATAAATTTTGTCATACTCCCGTATAAATACGTTTATTACTTTTGTCTTAGAACGAAATTTAATTGCAGATTTAAATTTATTGGGCGATTAAAAGATACGTGCTTGAATTCAATTTATATTCATAGGTTCTCTTCATTGAGAAAATTTACTTTCTTTTTCAATTTTCTGATATCTCTTTCGATCTTATGAAAATCGGCATGTATTAATTTGTCGCTATAATATACCTTACGTATTTCACAGCACAATTTCTCTACACATGAATATAACCAACGGAGTCTGTTTTCATGAAATGTTTGAAGCTGCAGATCTGAAACTTCAATATTGACTGTCTCTTGCGAAATGAATTATCCAATACTAATCGAATATTATGTTTAAATACGATGACTCAAGTGCTTGGACTTTAACGACAAGGCTCTAAGTAGTCGCGTAAACTCGAATTAACATCACGTGGCACGCCTTTAAATACTCGGAAACTGATACTACCCTGGTTGAAAGAGATTAAAATATAATTACCCAAGCGGAGATCTAAAGAAAATATTTATTCAGATTAGAAATAGCCTAACACATGCTTCAAGCATGTTATTCTTTTAACGTCATTCGAGACCCCATGCTGATGTGTTTTATTCCATGAATTTCACCACCCAAAATTATATCAAACGTACTTTTCCACGTTACAATTACATTGAAGTAATTTAGAACGTTTAACTATTCAACCATATAATAATTACACTGAAATTATTTAAAACCTATAGCTATATATCCACGTTATAATTACATTGAAGTTATTTAAAACGTCGAAATATTTATCCTCGTTATAATTACACTAAAATTATAAAAAACATGTTACTATTTATTCAATTTATAATTCTACAAAGTATTTTCACTTCTTAATCAGCGAAATGTAAAACGGATTTTTAATCATCTAAAAATTTGCATGTCCACTGTTATCGGAGTTTTCATAAATTCTGCCCAATTCTTTCATCCATACTGTTCTTTTCGGGCACAAAGAATGAAAATGGTCTGCAGGAGCCCTATATAGAACCATACGAAAATGTAAAAATATTCAGACAATACCGACGATCTTCAGACTTTAGAATCCATTCCCTTTGGAAACAATTCATACATGAGCGAAACGGAACAGCTTCACAGTACAGGCTATTGTATTCGACTTTCGAACAACGGACTTGGTCTCGGTCAATTAACAAGAGAAATCATTAGGCCTGAAAATGAATCTCATTCATATTGGCTTAATTAATATTAATTTTCATAAAAGCCTGGAGAGAGCCAATCTAAAATCTGATGGAAATAATTTCGATTTTAATATCGCAGAAACATTCGAGCCATTATGCTGATACAATATTCATTGCAGAAAATGTACACTGTGTTTCCAAACGGACGAATAAATGATAAAATAACAACATTATATGAAAGCATTGCTCTAAATAATTTATCATAACAACAAAATTGATTTCTATTGAAGTTTTCTTTTTCCTAAGCTCTACGTTTTAGACCCTTGTATTATGATTTTTTTCACAGATATGTTGATTAATGCTAATAAACTAGACGGTATAGATAATTTATAATTACTGTATTCTAACCACTATATTTATGTTTAAATATTGATAATAAAAGGATAGAATTTTATTTTGATTGCAAAGATGCGAATAACATCCATACGTAGTAGATCATGTTCCAGATCTTCATAACGAGACTGACACGATATTGCAGGCCAAGGGATTAACCCACATTTCGGAAAAGTTTCTTGCATTACACCAGTTCTCATGCCTTTTCCATTTCATTTCTCATGAATATCCATTCGACGAAGAAAACAACAACAATTATCCAGCCACAATATATACTTATAACGAAATTCAATTTTATATGGCAATTCGTGTGTGTAAGTTTCCTAACAATGTATCGCATTTTTTAAATCTTCATTGTAGCTTCAGTTAAAAAAACAAAATGAAAAACACGATTTTTTCATTTTTGTACCATCCCAACCAATTGGAAGCTAAACAAATTTTGGTTTACTCATTCCCTACGAACAATTTCAAGAGAATTCAAGTCATTCGGAGCAATTTTTAAAACAGTTATTCCGTTTGAAAAGGTGTCCGAATATTAATGCGAATTACTGAACGAAATAGCATTTTTTGATTCTGGTTTCAACGAAATCATTTTTCTTCGACTTCGAAGGAAACTGATAATTAGACTGCGTATTTTTGATGTATTCACAACAAAAAGGAACAAGTGAAATACAAAACTCGAATTTTAGAACAATTGCTATACACCCATCAACATATTCAATTTATTAAATAACAAAATATATATTTATCTAGTTTCAATTTCATACAAGTGACTTAGAAAATTTTGATTTCGCAGAAAAATTCGCGGTCTATTGATAATTTTTTCCTTTTCCTTTCGCCGGCAGAATCCCACGTCAATGATCTCGCCTGCAGTCGTCGCGCTAACTCGGCGAGTAAGATGCGGCAGATCAGGAAACAGAAAAACCAAAGTAAATCCACCTTCATCCGAAACGAAATAGTTTTCCGAGAAGAGAAGCGATTTCGCGTTTCCCACGGTGTCGGATCGATAGCCGTTCTACTATCTGAGCCAGTCTTTTCAATCTCTCGCGAGTAATTTCGGAACGGAGGAACTGTCGATAGGATTCAGCTCGAGAGTCAACGTTCAGCTAAAACATCGACAGAATCAGTGCGATTCCTCGAGGATAGGATAGAGCCGCCGGCCGCAGAGAACCGATGGTTCTCGTTAAAACTGTTCACGTCGCACCTGCTGATGCGTGACTCGAATCCGCGAGCCGAAGGATTTCGCACCTGCTGTCGCTCGGTTAGGAAAGGTGCGGGCCTACGAAACCGAGCAGGAAAGTGACAGGAAAAATGGGGTCCCGTGAAAAGCAGCTGCATAAATATGTTTGGAGTCAGTTTCGGTCATTTGGCTGACCCGGGTCGTTGAATTCTCAAAAACTACAGACCAACGCGTTTGATAGAATGACGATAGGAAGCAGCGGATAAAATTATAACACAGGGTGAGTCACTTAATTACGTCACCTTAATTTTTCTTGTGAACTACGTGTTGTATAAATAAATATTTCGAACGAAGGAAACCTTCGTGTCTTGATAAAAAAAGAAAAATAGTAAAAAGGTGATTATATTGCCGTGTATGCTCCTCTTTGTACAAAAAGAAAATAATAAAGAATCTGAAATCTCAATACAATAGCCATATAGAAGCTAATTAGAAGCTAAATAAAGAAGATTTACTATGAGTAATGTGCTAAGATCGAAACTAATCTACAGAGACTGTATTACAAATATTGTACGAACAGGAATTGTTGCAAAAATATATGGCATAAAATGTTTGGTTCGATCACTTTGTGTTCACTATATTTAACTCTCAACTGTTGAGGTGGATCCTGACGTGCCATCACCACACATGTTTTGGAACAAAACATTCGGACTTATAGATTGTGCTCGAGGGCTCCGGAAGTCACGACTAATCTAACGGATGCTAAAATCTTTGTTACAGATATTTTAATTTGGAAAAAATTGTGTAGAGAATATCTATGTAAGTATCAAAGAATATTTTTCTGGTGGATGAGTAAAAGAATATAAGTCAAAATTGTTGTACAGAAAAACACATTTAAATTGCTATACAAGAGCAGGTTTTGTATTTTGAACGTAAAAATTGTTAACCTACGTTTAAATACAAAATATTTTTTTAAAAAACGCAAAATATGTACATACGATTTAGAAATAATTCTTTCTTCGTGAAATAATTATCTGTATGATTTTGGTAAGAGATTCCTATTTTGTTCAATGACACGGGTCGTGTCCTTTCGCAAGAATGAGCATTGCGGCACAGATTTCAAATGATCTCAGTGAGCCTCGGAAACTGCAACTTTCACAGAGTTCGTAGTATCATTAGTAGATCAGGGATCTTTATGCAAAATAAATGTTCTTAATGAATTCTAAAATAACAGAAGTTAAATAAAATGTGTTTCTCCTTTTAACAATTTCAATAAATTAAAGAGAATGTAAGAGCACTGTTAAATTTTTCTCGCCTCATTGTTTCGTTCTTCGCCTAATTAATTTTCGCATAACTTCATGAAGTCTGTATTGCACTTAAAAACATTTCCATAGTTTGTTATAGTCACATTATTTGATTATTGGATACTCCATTTCATAGATTTATTTTCTTAGAGCAAGAGTTTTGACGTAATTCTTTTATTTAGAGGTGGATTAACGAAACATATTTTTGTATTGGTTCACTGAATGGTAATAAATAATGAATGAATATAAATTAATCAAAATAAATAAATTTGTTATTCCTATTATTTGATGCTGGTTATATTACTTTCATATGTTTGCGACCACAAAGCCTCAATCGAAATTAATACTGTTTCGTTAAACACACGTGCCACATACAGTAACATTTAATTTTAGAAGGCTGAATTTACTTCATAACAATAATTTGAATATAAATATTAAACGAAGTTATACAAACTATTATACAGTTTAAGCACTTGCACTGCGATTTCTTCCGCAACGAAGTTTCGCAGTCTAATCATTTGTATCTATTATCCAAGTATATAGTCTATAGTACAGCGGAATTATCATTTATTTACAAAATTCCATAGAGTCTCCAACATTACAACTCGACAGTTAGCGGTTAATAGTGCTTGGCTGCGGTAAGATATACTTCATGCGGGTGTTGTACGTTTCACGTTTTCCCAGTAAGCACATTTACCCCTATTACAGCAGACGCATATGTCTGCATATAATTTGTACGCATTTGTATGGATTATAAAGGATCAACTTCAGCTAATATGCATGTACATGTACGATATTTTTTAAGTTTTTCCTTTATATTCCTAGTTGCGTGAAAAAATGTAAACTGCAGAACTGCATGGTTTGCAACTGTGTTTTCTGGTTACTCTGCCGGAGATGTAATTTTTTGTATGAAAAAAGTGAACTCATTTCGATAAGAATTTCCGCAATCTACGATCTACTGCACCAGACGTAGTATTTCACTAAATATATTATACTAGACCGCAGATCATTATGAAAAATGAAAATTGTGTGCATTAATAACAAGAAACAAGAAACAGGACTTAGGCTCTTAATAAATTTAGTAAATTGAAAATAATGTAACGCGCGCGCGTGTGTTTGAGAGTCAGTGAATGTTTTTACTCTTTCACATTTGATCTACTAATTTTTCTACTATTCTACTATTTTCTTCTTAATTGTTTTTCCCCTTTCCTTTTTTATAAAAATTGTACTTTCATATTAGATTTCTGATAAAAACTTCTACAGTAAATAATGTCGTCGTACATCGTTAATAAAAACAAAATAACAAAAGCAATAGAATAAAAACAAGATAATAAAACGAATGAAAATATTCATTTTTATTTAAAACCCAGTTACATAACTCCTTGCTATTTTTTCATCTTTGTTACTTAAACTGCCCGTTCGAATCGAAAGGGTAAAAGTAAGAGTCATTATGAAAATCCACGACAAATGCAGAAAAAGTTATTGAATCGATCGTGACTCATAGATCGTAACGAATCGATTGTGCCGGCCTGTCGATTTGATGTAAAATGATCTACAGTTTTGTGTTAACACACAGGAGATAAGTATTACGCAAATGGAATGACGCAAATGCTACTGATCGAGTAGTAAACGGACTTTCTCTATCATTATCGAACAATTCTACGTCATCTTAATCACTGAAACGAACGATCGAACTGTGAATCAACCTGCTGCTAATTTTCTGTTCGAATGGCCTTTTACTTGATCTTCTAAAACAAGGATTACAGTTTATTAAACAGCTTCTGGACCACATTGAAACTAGTCGATTCTTTAACCCTTCAGTATTTTCAAAAGTAACAGGTTTTGCTTAATAAAATCCGTATCGATATAATCTTTAATTAAATTGTATTTAAATAAACTAATTATTTCCAATGTTCTACAGGTTTTACACTTCACATTAATTCTTTTGTGGATCATATGCACCTTTTTGCAAATCGAATTATTACTTTGGAAGATTTTATTCATCCTTTTGCAAATTGAATTCATTTGTTTGCAGACAACATTGATCATTTCATAGAACAAAATTGGACGTCGTTTATCCAATCTTTAAATTCTTATAAATATTTAAATTACTTACAAATAGATAATCTTTATTAATCTTCAATAATTATTTGTAAAATGTTATTCAATTTTTAAATTCGATATGAATTTTATTACAAATAAATATAGATAAATGAATTTCAATTGTGAAAAGGTTAATTTCATTTACAAAAAGGTGCGTATGATCTAGAAAAGAATTAATTTGTAGTACAAAACCTGTGCAAGTTTATATTTTCTTTAAATCGTGGCTTACGTTCGAGTTATACATATTTAATATTAGTTTTTATAACAGAATCGTGATCGGAGAAAATTTTCCAAGTACAGAGTTTACAAAAGTATGACGCACTTTGTTAATATCGTGCACCGTAAGGGAACTTCAACCTCGAAGGTTAATGTCAACATTTCCTCCATCACGAATGCGTTTCTTAGACTGTGAATACGATGTCTACGGAAAGGAGCTTAGCATTTTAAATAGCCGGAGGGGTAGAAGTGAAGCCGATGTCCCAGACTATGATAGCATTCGTGGTATGATAAATTGCGTGTCGGGTATACAGAGCAAAGTGGGTCCTCCCCTGGAGGAACAGCTCCAGCACACGTGTAACAAGAAAAAGGAGCAGACGCGTCCCCCCTGCCGAAGCGAACTAGGAAACGTTTCCTTTCGCGAAATTGCCTAATCATTCCGGGTGCAAACAGGTGCGAGATTGCGGGAGAACGATATCCTTTTATCTTGTTCACGATGATAATACTCATCCCTCTTCCTGAATCAGTTCATTTTCTGACACCGGATATGTCGAGAGATGTTCTAGAGTGTAATCATTGGATGTTTACGCGAAATAAAAATTAATTGTATGCATTAATCGTAAGAAGCAGGGGTTGAATAAAAACGCATTTCTTTTCTCAATGGTTTAAACACTAGATTTACGAAATCCATCAAAATCACGGGTAATTCTTCAATTTACTATTATTCAGATTTTATTATATAATTTCTTTATTTATTATGACATCTTGAAACGATGTAATAATTTTTTATTTTTACTAAAGATCCGCGGTCTATTTATAATTCGTCTAATGTATTCACAGTTCTATATTACACCTAATCACTTCTGCAATAAATGCATAAAATCCGCAGCCTAGTAATAAGGAACTAGACGAGATATTTTATTGGCTGCGATTATGGTTGTATCGAGAATAAACTTGATAATTAGATTTCACTTACATTTAGATACATAAATTTCTCTTTAATTCGAGTAATCAGATAAAAAATCTATTATACTGTACATCTCTACTAATTTACGTATATTTTTCTTTATATATTTCATATATATATTTAAAACAATTTTTTTAATATATTTTCCTTTACTTTTTTCTTTTACTATCTCTTATAATATTGCATTCGTAACTCTGTTATGAATATACTGCGGATAACGAAATTAGGAAAATTTAAACATATTTTTATACTATTTACGATTTATTGAAACAATTAAAAATGGAAGTACATTTTCATTTAACTACTGCTTCTTACAATTGCCTTAGATCACTTTTATTTTGCATAAAGATCCGCAGTCTAGTTATGACTGATGGATTTTATCTCGAGTATATAATAAATAATAATAATTTATCGTGAAATAATAATCCTAACAAAAGCTATTATATTGCAGATATTGATAGTGAAGAATTTGTTAAGATATCTTTGTAGTGCCTAGTTTTTTAAAATCTCTTGAATAACCTGTCGACAGATAAAGCATTGAAGTTAGCATCATTATCGGGTTTGTCAAAATGACTCACTTAGAATTTCCTGTTTTACAATGACTTCGTGGTAGTTTTTATGTGGCGTCGATCTTATATGAAGAATGAACAAGAGATTGTAGCCAGAAAAATGATTTCTTAAAATTATACAGCTTGTGAACATTATTTTTAAAATATAAATTTGATATGGACATACTAACCAAGGAAAAGAGCAATATTGTTAGTAATTTCAATGATTAGGTGAGTATATTAATAGTAGAATTGTGTAGGGTCTGATAAAATGATGGACTCCGAATTTGTTTATTTACGATTTTTGAGATTGCGAAGATATTTATTTCTTCAGATATACATATAAAAGTTGCTAAAAATCTGAATAAATCTTATTATTCTGTTCAATAAATACATTATGTATTAATTTATTAAAAATATAGTATTTAATAAAAGATTGGTTTATTACACCGGATTTATTAAACCTGTTTTATAACTTTCAGAGTTCGATGAACCTGGTGTGTCTCACTTGTGGTTTAGAAATGTTTTCTACAATGAATTTGGAGCAGGTGCGATTCTATTCAAAAGCTGAAAAGAGCTCTCCCCTATAATACATACTAGAGATCCGTGAATGAAATGCATTTCTACCTCGAATTTTATATATAAAGCAGGATCATGTTGTATATAGAATTTGTTTTTGTAACATTGGTCTATTTGTAAAAGCTACAATCTCACATAAAAGATTCAAAAATCTGACCTCAAGTTTAAGGAACAAGGTACAAAAACGTCAAAAATAAAATTATCCTGTCT
Organism: Megalopta genalis; assembly: GCF_051020955.1. Lineage (NCBI taxonomy): Eukaryota > Metazoa > Arthropoda > Insecta > Hymenoptera > Halictidae > Megalopta > Megalopta genalis. Next base: position 39,546,470 of record NC_135013.1, read on the forward strand.
TGCAATATTATTATTCAGCGTTAAATATGTTATTGTTAATTATTGCTTTAGCTTGTTAACGATTTTGTACTTTCTTTCTATAAATATTTGACTACTTACGATAATTACAGTTTACGGAAAGAAGAAAGTAAAAGGCTCTGGGGAACGTAATTCGTTTACTACTTTCTTTTAATAAGATGTGTTAACATAGCTCATAAAATGTTCAATTTGCATATATCAGTATCAACGATGATTTTACTGCAAATTACATGCAGATTTTATGCGATTATCGCAAAATTTAAACAAGTGTAATACAAATTCGTAAAAGGATTGGATGAAATTAATGAATGTCAGCGCATTATTTTGAATCAATTAAAGTTATAGAAAAAAGAAATATAACGTTCTAAATTGTATAATAGATGCAGGACATTTTTATTTTGCACAAAGATCCGCAGTCTAATGATAACGACAAAGTATGTATTCATATGAACGGCTCAGAAGCCAATTAGTGTAAGTCATAACAAGTAAGTCAAATATGTAAGTTACAATTAAATTAAAAAAGATTAATATTAATATTAATATTAATATTAATATGTAATATTAATATTTAATTGTATTATTTAATTATTAAAAATTTTAATTTCTGTTTATAATTTCTTTGTTTTGTTTAGTCATTAGTCATAAAGGTGTGTCTACACTGCGTAACTGATTTCCAAAGAAAAGTGGATTTAGGTACACTGATTGGCTTCCGAACCGTCCATATACATCCATCTCAAAATAAAAGAGAGAGAGAGAGAGAGAGAGAGAGAGAGGTTTTCGAAACATCGAAATATTGATAATTCCGAGTAAAATTTTCTACAAGAAAATGTTCATTAAGCAAGTGACGAACGATGACATAATTCAAATTACTCTTAATTTGCCGTTCTCCCAGAGTATACCGAAACTCTCACTACCTGTCAACGAAAAATTAATATCCACAAACAATTTCCAAAGGAACCAATAACGAGCAAGAACCGCGCGACGTCGCGGAGGAAGATCATTAAAGAAGAATAACTGTTTTTCAGCTGTCTCGTAATAACACGATAATGGGTTCGACCGACAATGAAATCAATATGTCGGTCGGATAAACGCGTTAACGACCGGCGTACCGATCTCGTTCGGATCGATCGATCGTTCGAGGCAAGGTCCGCCGGCAAGAAATCGCCGGTGCCGGTGGACTAAAAATCGATCGAGCCCCCAAAAACCGGCGCGCCAAGAGACGATCTCATTCGGTGACCAAATACGGCTGAGGAGCACGAAACGATAGAGAATAACAGGTTTTCACTTTCATACCGCGAACGAGGCGAACCTCGGGCAGAAAATATGGCCCCCTAGTCCGCCGGTGGAAAGATCGTGGCAACGACGGCCCGAGAAAAAATATGGCCAAGGTTTCTTTGCGGTATACGTGACTCGTGCACGATCCGCAGACCACTAAATCGTCGATCTATCGATGATACCTGTGCTCGCATCCGCCCCGATGCTATCGAACCCCACGGTTCGCCAACGAACCACCGAGTTCCGATATTTGTTGGTCGAATCCGCGGCCGGCCAATTGAATTTTCACTCCGCATTTCCCTACCGCCGCGGAAAGTGCGTGCGATCGAGCTAAACGACGAGCCGACCAACAATATTCCGGTGCTCGGAGGGCAAATATTTTTTCACTGATTGTGCTCGGCACAACGGGGTCCTCTGATTTTAATGAAACGTTCGCGTACAGGCATTTTTTTCGGGAAATGCAGTTTCACGGCCGATAGTTTTCATTCGTTGTCTTCCGGTGCCGATGGGGGTTCGTGACGATCTAGCTCGGATTTTTCTAGTTAATTCTCTGTTGCCGACGTTTCATATTTAGAGTGGTTCCATAAAGCGTTTCGATACTGTGTATCTGATTCAATTGTACACGTTTGCTCACCGAAATGTGCGAACAGCTTCAAACGGGAGAACTTCTTCGAAATGGTCCAAATGACTTGAATCTTTAAGAGACGTTAGATTTTGAAAGGCATTGTCTAGTGGACTAGTTTCTCTAACATACAACTAGACAATGTCTAACAAAATTTTTTCTGCGGACATTTTCCAGTAAACTAGTTACTCTGACATCTCAAAAAGGTTCAAGTCATTTTGATTCAATTTAAGGAAAGTTATTGCATTTGAAATGTGTTCGAACACTTCCGTGAGATACCGCATGTTCGATATTTAAACTGTTATAATTTCGTGAAAAGAAAAATTAAAACGTGAATTAATTAAAATGTCAAAATAAAATCATGTTCACGGTTAAATCAAATCTACCACAGATGCGAAAAATCTACCATCCCTTCTTTGCAACAATCCCTCTTCTATGTGTACGAAAATAGAGACTTCAAGGTGTAAAATCGAGGTTTATAATAGTAAAACATTTTTTAGAAAATTATAACAATTCAGTTATCGATAAGTACTTGAAGTCGAAAATTCAATGCGACTTTAAGTAACTAACTATTATAATTTGGTCCTTTCTGCAAAATGATCGAAAAATGTTGTTCGGATGAAAATGCGTACGAAAGAAATTCCAAGGTAAGATTATAATGAGAAAATTAATTTTTATGATACACGGACTGCAACAGATTTTATGAGAATCTATAATATGCAAGGAAGATTGCTACAGCAACCATGATAAGCCTTGACCTTTAGGTTTCTGTGTCATTAAATAAATTGCTCCAATTTCGTTGGAACTTTTTTTATGGAAGCTGTTTCGACAGTGAACATGTTCAATGAACGCCGGATATTTCCAGAGCTACGCTATTGTTTCCTGCGTATTGTATCGCAGAATGGATGGATACACTGATCTATGGAAAAAAACTGTACGAAATGGAAATTAGTATCGATGATATCTAGGTTAATGTGAAAATAAGTATGTGTTTTTATGAAACACGAATTGAGAAAGTGAGGCTTCGGTTTAAGGGAAGTGTTCCATCATCTTTCAGTTAATGGAACTGCCAATCACTCTCATTAGCGTCTCGTTTTGTTTGAAATATTGACAATAACTAATAATCTATTATTATGTTGTAGATATTACTTTCATGTTTCTCAGAAGTCGACGAATTAATTGTCGAGTGCGGATTTTAATGGAATTTCAGTCTTGTTTTATTTATACGATGTACGTTAATGTGCACAAAATTAATGCATATAACATATATTTATATGTATGAAATTTTAAAATCTTTAGTGATAAATTGTGTCGTGTCGTTTGTATGAAGATACTGTATCGAACAAAATTTGTTACTTTGATACGGTCCATAAAATCGACAATTATCATCGACGTCCTAGAATTTAGCATTAACTTTCCTAAATTTTTGCCCTTGCTTTTTTCCATGATAAATGTTTGAAACTTTATCTTATGTTTCGATCTTTCATTCCCTGATTTTTATTGGTGTTTGCTCTAAAAATTGTATTAGTAACGTAATGTCAGTTAAATTGGTGTGATCACTTTAAAAGCCAATCCCGTTACACAGCATTAAATGATTGCAATACGTTAACAGATCAATGCATTTGATCCTTTATTTCAAAATGATTTTTTCAACAACGCTCCAATATTTATAATATTCAATAAAATTGGTGAGTAGATAACATTAACATTGTTGTGTTACAACAAATGCAATGGAAAATTATATCAGCACCCTGAGATATCATATTACTATCTTTTAATTATTGTATAGTGTGTGGTGAACCACAATAAATTTAATTTAACTAAATTTTGTAGTTCCTATTTCTTTGTCGATTCAATTCAATTTACAGACATAGCATCTAGCAATTGTTATTATTTATTTAAATATTATTATATATTATTTATTATTTACAATTGTTATTAGCAATTGTAATAGATCCAAATGTAAATAAAATTAGCTGTCTACTCTATAAAGCGGAGATAATTGATCAAAATAAAAAAGTGGATTGTGGAGAATCCCATTAACGATATTTATTTTCTTAAATCCACTATAAAACCTGGTCAAATACCCCATGAAAATATAAAATGTTTTCACGATCAGATCATAAGTTTTCTTCTGAGTTTACAATTGTACAGCAAAGTCTCTATTAATGTCTATCTACAATATAAAAAAAGCTGCAAAGAATTTCAAAAATTCATAAATTCGCGGTGTACATTAAAAACGCGCTCCAACCCCTAATCCACCCGAAAACAGTATCAAAGAAGAATCTACGGTGCCCACCAAACCCGGAACGCGAAAAAAAATCCTGAAATAGTAAATCCACAGTCAAAACAACGATTCCGCAAATCCTTATTGGAATCACAGAAACGTTTCTCTAGAACAACATTACGAGACAGTGAGAGCCTTGTCGTTCGCGAGCCGAAGCATTCGAAAAACAGTGTCACGTAACGCGTCACACAACACGCGAGAGCGAGAACGTGTGTGTACGGTTCGATCACACAAGCGGCCGGCGTGCACGAAGAAGAAACTTACTGTGTTGTTAGCTGTTATCGAGCATAGTCGTCGGACGATTGAAAAGCACGCGAGAATTCAGCCAAAAACCGCGTCGAGCGCAGAGCGGCTCGCAAGGTCATTCGCGAGCATCCTCACGTCAAAAGAGACGTCCACGCAACCGCATGCAGACACGCACGCACGCACGCACGCCCGCACACACTCTCACAAGTTCGAATCCCTTTTGTCCGTTTACAGCGCGCGGCGGATCTCGTTCTCCCTATTCCAGGCCGTTCTGGCTTGCCGGCGGCCAACGTAAACAAGCGTCGTCGATCGCGGCGCACCGGTTCGCTCCGACCCGTCGTAATCCGCCTAATCTACGGGCACAACGGCGGCCGTTCACAGATAATAACGAAAGCGCAGGGGAACCGATTGTCACCGGGACGATCTGAAGCGCCGTACCTCGCGCGTATGCGATACGTTACCGGTGAAAACTCTTCCAAGTTGCTGCGAGCTGGTCCGCGCCGACTGTTCCACGCACTTTTTTTTACACTGACTCGTTAATACGCGACACCGGTATTTCACGCGCGATCCGAACCGCGCCGAGATTACTACGAACTGTTTTCGTTACGCTCGGTACCCCCCCGATCGTTTTCGTACCGTCGCGCAGGAACATCGGAACTGGACTGCACGAACACGAACGGATCCCTGGCTGGCGGACGTAGGAGGTGGAGACTGGTTCGTATCGACGCCGTGACTGCGCCGTGGCGCTGCTCTCGCGGTCAGCGTATCGCGAACGCGGATCAGCTGATTCCTGACGTATTTTCGGGGAACCGGAAACCGGGCATCGCCGCGAAAATAAATAGAAGCGTTTTGTTCATCTTGACACTGAATTACTCGGTTCCGAGAAGATGCTTAACTTGAGAAGATCCTTGTTTTGGTGATAGTATTACCGGACCAAATTATGAAATCAGTATTCTTTGATGTTGAGTCGTTGATGGCGCTTGTTACTACCCTCGAGTACGGAACACTCAGAATTGGGCATTATTCGAACAATGTTTCGAATAGATTGTACGAATAAAACTTTGAAATTATTTATGGAATTTGTTTATTAAATTTTTTAATTATTGGAACAAGTGGTGATATGTAAGGAACAAAAACTTTACTGGAATATTTATTTTGATTAGTTATTTACGTTTGCATGTGTGTATATGCATATGGGATAAAAAATTGCTAATTGCCGAATTATACATGTATATACATATACGTGTTTAGCAGACGCATATGCATCCAAATAACACATCGATAGCTTCCGCCGGTCGTATAAAGGGTGTCCTAATTACTGTACATAGTATGAAATCACTGTCATTTGTGTAATAGCACTGCATCATTGTAACTTCCGCATTTGCAAGAAAAAATTCAAAGTATTTAATGTATATAGAATTCTTCTTATACTGTTCATTAACATTTATAAGTTCCCTAAAAATAGTTACATAAAAGAGCTTCGATCATATTTCAATCTCTCTTGCTTTACAGTTTCAATCAACAGGTGATCTACTTATAACTGCTATTACTTTCCTGTTATGCAAGTTATCAATTGATTTGTTTTCATAACGCCATAGTCAGATTGGCCTTTAAATCTATTAAACATTTCTCATAGAATCGAACACATAAAAAACATGGACAAAAAACCTGTACAAACCTATCAATTAAAACATAGAACCAAGTTTTGAAACAGGTCACATAAAAATCCAAATTCCAACATCGAGATAAAAAGTAGTATACTCCTGAAAAATCGTGCAGAGGTTGGAAAAATTAAATAAAAATAACAATTTCGAACGTTCTATGTACATTGGCGTCATATTTCAAAGAAACGTAAAACGCACCAAAACCAGAATGAAATAAAACGTTCCCCTCTACTTGAAAAAGGCAAACGATGAATTCTCCTCCTGAGGAAAATGAATTTCGCCTCTCACCCCGAGGGTAATTAAAAAATCTCGCCTCTCGCAAAGGTAAATGAAACTGGCCTAATTAACGGTGGTACAGGGAAAGGGGGTTACCGAAGGCCAATTAAAAACACTTTTCCCGCGAACGATGACAAAAGTGGTGCACCGGATAAATTGCCTCGAATAAAGACTTGGCACGCGTCCGACCGCCGCCATATAATACCGGCCAGATTATCTGATCTTGACGTCCCTGACGATAATGTGCGGAATAAAACGGTCGAAAAATTTACGCCCGGCGTTCCTGTGTCCGAGCGCGCTGCTTCCTCGGACGAAATTATAACTTTATGCCAGAGAGAATGGCCGTCGCGGCGCAGCGCGCCGCCTCGTTGAACCGTAGAAGTTGGGAGATTCGAAGATACGCGGGTTCAGGAAGGCCCGTAACTTCACGTGGACATAAAGTGGCCTGCGCCAAGTCGTCTGCTCGACGAGACGCGGCCACGAGTAGCGAAGCCAAAAAACGAGAACACCAACGTTGTAGAAGGAAGCGTGCTGGTAACGCGAAGAGAAACGGCACGAGCTCTTCTCAGCTGGAGGTTCCCATGGACCCCATACGTCGGCGTGGAAAATATCAGCCGCCATGGAAATAAGGTCTAAATGGGACAAAAATGCGCTGAGAATGAATCAATGGGCTTTTGTGTTCAACCCTACTATAGTGATTTGGATCAAGACTGAGACTGTGCATTTGGTTTGTACAACCCTTGGCAAGAAATATACGAAAACCTTCTAAAACGCAGTAAACTTTCTTCGAACTACATTAAAATGACTTGAAGCTCTAGGAGATGTTAGAGGGACTAGTTTATGGAACAACGATTAAAATACATTTCTTTTTTAGTTTGCTATTACTTGGAAGCTTGCATTTTATAACATTTTTACTTCAACCAGGGACGGAAATATAAGAAATACGTTTTGCAAATCTCGGTAACTTCTATGGATACCGAAAACTTTATCGAAATCGGTTTAATCGATAACATAATTTTGAGATCCATACGTTATACGATGGATTCTAGAATAAAATAGTGTGCGATCCCTTAAATGTTTTGATGTAGCATACAAGGCGAACAGTGGAATAATTACTGGAGATGAAATATTACTTCCGATTACGTTACTTGCGAACAAAATATTGGTAATATGTCTCTTATTACGCGGTGTTTGAAGATTTGTATTTTTAAACGAGTCTTCACAGTCGTGTGAATCGAAATAACTAGTTCTAGCAATAAGCAAAGAAAACATCTAATAATCTAGTCATCTAATAAGACATCTAATAAAACATCTAATAAGAATGCTGCAAAACAGAATAATTCAAATTCCCATGTTTTTAAATATACGAGTTTTGTCTTCAAATCTTTTACGTGAGAGATTGTTACTAGAAATCTCTAGCGATGGGATACTTGCTTTTTCGTCCAGTTCGCAAATGGTACACAGTAAGCTAAGTCGCGACTCCATCGCAAATTAATGAACTCTACGTCGCCAATAAAACAATCCTACAAGAGAACAACAACAAGCCGACGAGCGTGTCGCGCGACAGATGCTGAATTTACCGTCGAAAGCCTGTAGTAAAATTCAACAGCATCGCAAACAGTGGGCAGCCGCGTATGCGAATGCGACGACTCGAACTGTGCATGAAATTCAGCACTGTTCATAAAAGCCACTTAGGGAAACAGTAATTTCAATTTGCGCGTTCGAAAGAAAAACGGAAAGGCGAAAAGCCATCGGAGGACATGGCTGCGCGTAAAACCATGGAGCGATCGCGGCCGATCAAAAAACAATCGGTATTTCGGAGAGAAATATGAGAAACCCAGTGTCGGGGACACACCGGCTCCGCGTATCGACATAAAACTTTATGAGTATAAAAAATTCAATCGATATTCCGATAGCCGTCCCGTTAAATCCGAATAAAACTGGCAGACGGCCGGCGCGACCGTCGCCGGGAGACGTATAGTCGGATCAGGCCGAGGAACGCTCCGCTATTAATTAAACGAGTATAAATCGCAGAAAGGGGACCAATTTATATGGCCGCGGTGGGGAACTGGTCGACGCGACGCGAGATCCCGGCCGATCAGGTATCCAGGATTTTTGCCGGTTGGAAAATCGGTCTCGGCACCGCTCCCTCGGAGCCGGCGAGGAAGACGTTAATCGAGGCAATTTCTCGTTTCGTGCCGGCGTGCGAATGGCAGCTGCGAATATTTACATTTGCGTTAATTCGTTCCTCGCCAGCTCCTCGAGCTGGCCCGAGCCAAGCCGAGAGTCGAGCCTGACGAGTTCGAGCTCGCCGGCCGCCATTTATCTTCTCTCCCGCACTCGGGGCTTCACCTACCAACCGACTTCACCGTTTCTCTCCCTTTCGCCTGCTTCTTTTGCTCGGTTCCACCCCGGTTTTCACGTGACAGACGCGCCACACGCGAGAGAACCGACGTTATGCTTATGCCGAGCATTATTTTTAGCGGTCTGGAATGGCCATCCTCGTGGTCCGTTTCCGTGGCCCGTCTCCGTGACCAGGCGCGAACACTTTGCGGCCCCGAAGTGTTTCCTGCATCTCAGCTAAGAAGTAACGTTAGACAGTAGAAACACGGTTACCCGAATTTATCTGGGTATTATCGATGTACAGATCGTGAAGCGTTTTTTAAATTCCAGTTTAAAGCTGAATCTCTTCTGATTTATACAGAATGTATTCGGTTTGAACCGTCAAACTTTAAATATGAATTTAGTGTGCTTGCAAATGCTTCCTTCAAGAGATATTTACTTCCACACTTATTAATGACGGACGCGTCAAAAACCTCGAAAATATAGTAAAATTAAAGTATTTTATTGAATAAAATAAAAATTGCAAAGCAAAGTTACAGGACATGAATTATTTTCTCAATATTCTTACCTGTTGCGAATCTTAATAAAATTAAGAAATTATAATGGATTAGCGTAAAAATTAATTCTTGGACATTAAATTTTTAATAATTCTGTCACCCACGTATGAGGAACGAGGTAGTCAAAGCGTTGATTCTGCAATTATTGGGTTGGCAACTAAGTAATTGCCGATTTCAGTTATAGATGTCTCTCACTCTCATTTTTATGATATCCGTAAATGTTATATTATAAAATTATTATTATTAAGTTATTTTTTATTATCCGTGAATGTTAGCAACTGGACAAATTGAATGCAGCGGTCAAGGAAAAGCGACCAGAATTGGTCAATCGTAAAGGTGTCATTTTCCACCAGGACAATGCTAGGCCGCACACGTCTTTGTCCACTCGGCAAAAATTGATGGATATTGGTTGGGAATTGATGTTACTCCCACCATATAGCCCTGATTTCGCGCCAATTTTGATTCGATTGAATATTATGCAACTCCCTTTATTTTTGTTCACAATATTTGTTCTAAATGAAGTAAATGCAAATAACTGATCTTAATAAATAAAGCATTCTATATATGTATATAAAGCGTAAAAATAAAGTTCGATTTATTCAGTCAAGATTTATTAAACTACTATTGGGTTGGCAACTAAGTAATTGCCGATTTCAGTTATAGATGTCTCTCACACCCATTTTTATGATATCCGTAAATGTTATATTATAAAATTATTATTATTACTATTATTATTATGTTATTTTTTATTATCCGTGAATGTTAGCAACTGGACAAATTGAATGCAGCGGTCAAGGAAAAGCGACCAGAATTCGTCAATCGTAAAGGTGTCATTTTCCACCAGGACAATGCTAGGCCGCACACGTCTTTGTCCAATCGGCAAAAATTGATGGATATTGGTTGGGAAATGATGTTACTCTCACCATATAGCCCTGATTTCGCGCCATCGGATTACCACTTATTTCGATCCCTGGACAACTCCCTTCGTGGTAAAACTTTTAATGATGATGACGATGTAAAACCTCACTTAACTCAATTTTTGGCCGAAAAGGATCAGACTTTCTACGAGCGTGGAATTTTCAAGTTGTCAGAGAGATGGCAAAAGGTCATCGAACAAAATGGAAAATACATTACAGATTAAACTTCATTCCAAGTAAAAAAATTTTTTATTTCATTGAACAAATCGGCAATTACTTAGTTGCCAACCCAATATAATACTCTTCTTAAGTAGCGTAATTACGTTATACTTTATCAATGATATAAATAGAATAAATGTTTTTCAGTAATATAATTATGATACGTTTTTTCAAAAAACTGCGCTGAATCGATTTTTATAATTCCTTAGATTCGATCATTCATTTTTACAACAATCTGTTATATCTTCCCAATTATATCAGAAACCAGAAAACGTAAGAATATTGAAAAAGTGATTGCTGTGATGTTACTTAACTTTTCAATTTATATTTGAGTAATGAAATAGTTTAATTTCATGAAATTTTTGTTGTTGACACTGGAACGCTCAAAGTGTTAAAAATAACGAATCATCTTGGATTGAATCAACCATGGGTATTGAAACGTATTTAGGTCACACAGAATTTTGATATCGAAGGTTTGAACAATCGAGGTTCTATCGTAATGTAAATCAACAAAACGAGCAACTACTAGTGCGAAAATCAATGTTTACCATTCGCAATGGAAATTTTGCTTGGACAGTGGACATTCAACAATGGGCAAAGTTCAGTCTCTCCCTGCGAAAGGTCAAAATCGAAAGCTTTTTATCGAATCCGGCGTTTCGCTAATGGCCCTTCCGGACTCGACAAATTGTTAATTGCTATCGGGTTTTGCTTTTATGACCGTAATTGGTGTCGCACCTTGTCTGCTTAATTCCCTTTGTTATGAATTGTCTGTGGTTAGTACGTTGATGATTAGATTACGTAGCTTTAGAAATGTTCTTGACGACGTAGTGAGTTTCTTTTTGATATCTTTCTCTTATCTGATTATTCTTAGAAGATCGGAATTTTTATAAATACCCGCTGTGTGTCTAATGATTAGTATCGTTACTGGAATTTTGTTAAAATACGAAACAATGTTGCATAAGCTCTTCGTAGAGACACAGGCTTATAGAAAGGATATATAAACTTTCTCATATGTACAAATGTTTAACAACTACCCTATATTTAATGATAATTAAAGTTGCAATCTGGAAATGTTTTGTACTAATGAAGTAAAATTGAATTGTTCAGAAATTGGTCATTTTCGCATGGATGATTATTAATACTTTACTAATTTTCCTCATCGAGTTCTATCGACAGGTTTAAAGGGTACCCGCAATTCTATAACGCTTTTGTATGCCTTCGTCTAAGTTCCATAGTATCTTCAAGGATCCTATCATTCATTTGAGTGAACGCTTATTGAATTACTCTCAATGATAATTCTCAAAAGGTCTCTCCCCAATCTTATCGGGGAACTATTATACATTCCACCGTACTTCAATTTCATTTTATAAAGAGTTATTTTTAAATCGAAACCGTGATTAAGATTATCTTCATAGCAGTAATAATAAAACGATGTTCGATTCGCATAAATCCAATTCGAAAACTCGATGCATATTTTTGGATACTGCTACAATACGAATTTTCAAAAAAACTATTTATACATAAAGAATAAGGATAAGGAATTGAAGAAAGTAAAAATTAATTTGCGATATGCAATAAACTTGATTCCAACAAGGTGGTAATTAACCAGTTAGCTGTTTTTGACGAGGATACTCGCCATAAGACAGATGTTGATATTTCTTTATAACGAGTATGCACGTAAAAAACAAATAACTGAAGGATATGTACTTTGATATACTTTATTAAATTATATTTATAATCAAACATATATGGCACACTTATGACATATTTTTCAAAGTGGTTGCAACAGCTAACTGTTTAAAACAATCAAACAAACCTAATACAAGATCTGAATCACGAGAACACCGTAGAAGGATCAAACTACAGGTGTATAGATTCCTGTCTCAAAAATGATAAGAAATATTCATGCTTGGAACGTACGCACAATTACTCGACCCAGATAAAAGCAATACATCATACTTTCGCTCCAGATCAAAGGCGCTATTAAAACCCAAAGAGGGGCACAATCCCGCACATAAAAGGATAAAAACCTCGTTTGCCATCGTGTCGATGACTCCATCCACGATAAGCCTATTAATAACCGCGTCCAAAAATAGTTCTGAAGTGCTCCTATTTTAAATCGACCGATCCCGAAGCGCCGCGTGCTCCTCTTTTTGCGCGCGCTTCGATCGGCAAACCGAGGACAACAAGAACAGCCGAATGCGAATTCGAGCGCTCGCGCCACCAAATAAAACGTATTTTCCGGTAAAAGCGGTTTCGAAGTCATATCGCGCAAGAAACACGGCAAAAAGACCCCAGAAAACGCTCGGCCGGATCGATCAGCTCGATAAACCCAAAACGAAACAGCGGAGTCCACTCCGCGTCGCGTCGCGCCGCGCCGCGCTGCTCCGCGCCGCGCCACGCTGCGCCGCGTCGATGCGCTTGATAAATGGCGCGCGGACCGTGTAAGATGAATCCTCCTCGTCCCGGAGTTCTGCAATTTCTGAAAATTGCTCCTGCAATCTCCTCGGGGGCTGGTAACGCGGAAAGTGGCGAGCATAATGGCGGCCGCATGCGAGAATATGTTTACTCCGTGACACCGCGCGCGACCGCCGTTTCGCCGCGCCTAGCCTCTAGAAAACGCAGACGCGTCTGGCAACTTCCATCTCGCGGTGAATGAGCTCCCGTCGAAACGGCGAGCCACTTACAACTTTGACACGGGACACGCGGCTCCTTCGAAGAGGGCAGAGGGTGCCATTGGGCGGGATACGCTGCCCCGGCGGGGCACACCGAAGTCGAAAGCAACAATTTCACTTTGGAGCATGATCACGCCAAAACTAATTACATTTACGACGAAATTTTGAAGGGGAGACCGTGACATCGTGAGCCTCGGGGCAAAGAGAACTTTGTTGAATATTTATTTGTAGAATTAAAATTTATGCGATCTTGCGACAAAAAGGGATTTTTGAAAACATTAAATTGAGGGGTGTAAAAGTAGAGGATTCGCCCTTTGAAATGAGCAAATCACAGCATTTCGAATGCAGGGTTATTCAAAATAGGATGTCCTTTTTTAAAATAAAAAATAAACTATTTCTAACTTTATTGGTTTTTTTTCTAATTATCAAGTACCATCTATGACAATAATGTGTGAAAAATGATATTATATTATTATTATTATAGACATCAATTCAAATATCAAAATTTTCGATGACGTTTTGGCATATTTGCTCGTTCAATTCACCAATTTCATTTCTACTGTTGTTTTTTAGGTCATGAATTGTTCACTGGCTTGTTGACATAAACTTTGCTTTTCAAAGTAACTCAATGAAAAAATCCAATGAGGTCAAATCACACGAACCGGGTAGCCAATTCACATCATCTATTCTTGAAATTAATCGACCATTGAATTTCGATCGCAACAAAGTGATGTTTTCACGCGTTGTCTGTGGCGTAGCTCCGTCTCCTTGAAAATAAACATTGATGATTCCATTTAATTTCAGCCATAAATAATCAATAATCATTTCATTATAATAGTAACATCTTTTGGGTGAAGTGATTTTTCTTTAATAGCTCTTAGCTCTCCTCATATACAACAATTGTGCTTATTGACGTGTCCATCCAATGTGAAATGAGCTTCATCGCTGAAGATGATGTGTGAAAACAACGCATCAATTCAACGATGTTCTAACAACCACGAATCAGAGAAATTTCTACGCTGTAAATTGTCACTTTCTTTTAATTCTTATGTAAATTGAGTTTTGTAAGCATGCAAATGCAAATCTTTATGCAAAATTCACCACAAACTGTCATGGAACGACGTAGAATTGATGCTGATGGTTCATTCGCAACACTTTCACGAATGGCAGCAATATTTTCATTCGAACGAGCTGATTTTGGTCTGCCAGGCTTTGGTATATCATGAAAAGAGCCAGTTTTATCAAATTTTTTAACCACATTTCGAATTGTTTGCTCAGATCGACGATTATGAGTGCCGAAAAAATCACGTAATTTACGACGGGTAATTTTTATCGAACAATGATTTTGAAAATAAATTTGAATAACTTTAACACGCTCTTTAATCGTATACAACTCCATTAAAATTGTCTGTCATTGTAGGTTAGTAAAAAAAAAGAAAGTGACAAGAAACAAACGTAGCGTTTGATAGATATTTTTATTGAACATCTTAAAGATAATTTTGGGTAACCCTGTATGAGCAATTTTGCAGTTTAAAAGTGAATGTTTAATTTTTTGGCCTATTGTATTAAAATATATTAAAGTAACTGTAGGTATTTTCGTAACGTACGATAGAAAAAAGAGAAATATAAATCATGTTTGTGTGACTTTTTGCAATAACGAACACCACCATAAGATTCTGCCCTACATAATTATTTCACAACAATTTTCACTTGAAAGCGTAATGTGATGTAACCTGTTTACCTGCAGATTCCACAATAAACGCGCTAAAGATTTATCGATCTTAAAAAAGTAAGTTCGTTCAAGGACACGGTTATATAAAACTGTCTTTCGAACATATTAATAAAATGGATTAGAAAAGAACGTCCTTGCTATTTAACCCTTTGCACTCGAAGCTATTTCAACTGTAAATCTAGAATAATTTTTCTGGCTTATAGTATTTTTATTTTATACGACAAAGTGCATTTTATGCATATGAAATTGACTCTTGTGACTCACGCAACAGTTACGCCCTTAACAATTATTTAAATCTAAATTTTGTTAATACGAAAATGATCTTAGAACGTGATATAACAAATTTTAATGGTGCCTCAGAGTCACCACTCGAGTGCAAAGGGTTAATAACGACTCTCGAATACTTGTGCAGTTTACATGCGTTTACACTGTTGCTTTTTACATCAAAAGGACATCATCTTCAGAACTGTCTCATGAATATTTACACGATTATTCGAAGATGTTGGATGAATTTGCATGTCTACGATAAATAATCGTGTGTATTCCTTTGGAAATGCATAAACATCAACTCGAGAATAGAGTACTCCATTATCATTACCGTTAGAGAGTTATTCAGTCCCATTGTGAAAGAGCTGCGCGGACTCTTGACGATGATTGATAAAACTCGTTAGCCTAATTAACGAGTGTCGCGCAACAACGGTGTTTCCGGGCGAATTTCATGAATTTCAAACAAAAGCAAACAGAAGCAGCTACAATTAACCACGGCCGGCCGCGCGATTAGACGACATTTTCTGCGGACTCGGGGTCCGTTGTTACCGTAACGAGGTTCCTTATTATTCTCCAACCCTAAGTGCTCTCTTCCTGCCGGTCCGTCATCGCTTCGGCACTTGACCCGTTGACACCTACGAAATTACCTTCGCGTTTGATGTCTCCACGGACAGAGTCTTGTTGGAACAACAAGGTGGAAACTCGATAAGGCAACGTAATAAGTTCGCTGCAAATGGAGCAACGCAAATGAACCAGAGATCAAACGCCAGAAACACCGTTCCAAGTGGAGAGAAAATGGAATACGCCTCGGTGCACTTTCGTGTTCCAAATTTACTCATACCGCTCCCGATACTTCATTCACTCTCTATCTGCGCCCAACCAAATCCCAGTCAGGCTTAAATCAATTCTCCATGGAAACGAAAACTGACTTTCCTCTGGTTTACCATCGCCGTTCGTTGCTTTGATTAACCGGATTTATTTTACTTTGACGTCCGCTCCGGGAATTAAATTCTTTCGCCGCGCGGTCGGAACCTTTGCCACCCACATGCGAGAACATCCTGGATGCGTCCGTACGTTGTGCATATTTTTCAGACACTGACGAAGTGACGTTTCACTTGACAAACGATTTTACGCTTTAAACACGTCACGCTGTTTTAATCGATTTTGAACGAAATAGTCGATATCAAATATTGATACGAAACATCTTTCTCTTCATTATATTTTTAGAATATCGCAGTCGATTCTTAACTAGAATTTTCAGTAATTATAGTGGCGCGATATTATGATGTACGGTGTATTTTGTTGTGAAAATGCGTTCAGGTAAAGACATGAGATATTTCTGTTATTTGAATCTATTGTATATTGTTCTTTAAGTCTGTAAATGAGTTCCGATCTGTTTAGAATAATAAATTACCACTATCTCATATCTCGTGGCAAAATTTTTAAGTACAATTTTATGTCAATTTGCGTACAATTTCTTTGCCGGCAACTTGTCGAAGAATTTCAATAATAAAAAGTAAATATCTTGAATAACTTACAGCCACATTGCCATTTCAATCTCACACAGTAAATATTCTTCTTAATTATACAATTTTTGCAATTGAATTTCTTCGCGTCAACATTCAAAGTTTAAGCAATTACTCATTCCACATCATAATCGATGCACAGACATTACAAAATTATCGGCATACGAATTTAAATAGAAGGAACCAGAGATAGTATTTCACAGAATGATAAGGCAGAAGGTGACACATCTCGCTTTCTGACATACTTGCGTCATTCACAGTCGCAAAATCAACTGTACTTTCGTTAATACTTCGAATTTAATATTGAAACCTTAGAAACACATTTTCATATCATACAGTATTATACATAAATCTATAGAAAAAATATCTTCGCATTGTTACGCGAGTCGCCTCCCTTAAAGCTTTTCGTTAACGAACTTCGAACCTGTTTGCCCTTAATGGAATTTTGCTGTTAATTCAACGTAAGCCAGAGTCTATTTACTTCACAGAGACGGCAAGAACAGTCAACCAGAGTTCACAAATTTCCTCGCCGCATCAAAGATCAATCGCGGGATCGCTCAAACCCTTTCATCCTTCAAACTAGAAATCTGCACCGCATTCAGACACTCGATTCGACAGTTTAGATACCGCAGAAATTAAATGGAATTGAAGTTCGATGAGCTCGATTAGCAGACAAACCTGCGTATTCCTTCCAGGCTACTTAGCCACAGATTCTATGCAACTTGATTACCGAAATTGAATCTAGAAAGTTCAAATTCATGATGGTGTATGGTATTGTAATTCTTTTGAATCCATATATCGTAGTAAAATTCAGATCCATCAAATATATTACAATAAATATGAAGTTTAAGAAGTTAAAGTTTTCAAGGTCGTCAATGTTTTCTTTTTTTAAGCAACTGCATACATTTCCGCGTGAAACGCGATGCAAAGTGATGCAATACAAAAATATATGTAGTTCTTAAAAAAAGAAACATCGATGACCTTGAAGACTACGAAAGGAAACGAAATTTTAGAAAACAACCCCTGTGAAGTACTGACCACGTGGTACCATTCAAATTACAAATAAAAAATTGTTCACTTTCTCAAAATTAAAGGTGATAATAGAGAGGTCACACTTAAGCGAGACACTCCGTATCATACTGACGACAAGTTGAAAATAGCGTCAAATCGCCGCCAGGAACGTTTGAGGGTTAATGACGATCGAAGCGATTTCCAGGTGACATGAATCGTTAAGACGAATTCCTGCCGGGCGATGCTTTCCTTTGGATCCTCGGACAGGCTTGCAGTTAATAGACGAACGACGAGACGATCCTAAGAGATGGTGCCGGGGGCTGTGTTTCCGAAACGCCCCGCTTGCGTAGGCGACCTACATAGATGCATAGCACGTAGACACGCGTGGCCCCGAATGCACTTCTGCGCCCGCATCCATGGACGACAACGCGCCGCGACGTAACTTTGGCGCATTAACCTGGCTCCCGGCCATGCCGCGTCATAAATACGGGTTAACAATGCACATCGGAGCCACGGTTCTTGACAATGCCGTTCGGGGGTGCCGGTCGCGCGAACCCGAACGCACGTTTTGCACCGTAAGCTCCAGTTTCGCCGCCTTGTCCCGCGATCCGGCTAAATCGGAACGGTTCTACGCAATACAAAATATCCATTCGCTGCTCCGCCACCGTCATAAACGCTCTCGCTCGAATGTTCTCGAGGATCATTCTCTGTTGGTCTTTTAAACTGTTTAACACTTCCACTGGAATCGTAAAACTTCGACTATCGTGCGGATCCTGTTCGTGATGTTCTTTTGAGATATTTGTTTAGCGATTGTTGTAACGGTACATGTGCTCTTGTAAAAAATTTCTCGATATGTGAGCTTGTTTAACACTTTATCTACCGACAGTTTACCACGAAACGGTTCCCTGAAAATCGACCAACGGTTGAGAGTTTCTCGAGTGACAACGATTTCATTCACAATTCAACAAACTAATGTTATGTAATGTTGTATAACACATTCTTCTGACATTTTTATTTAAAAGAAAATGATCACACTTCTATTACATACAGCACAATCATTGAAACGCCTGTTGATAGTCTTCCGGTAAATTAAGTGTTACATAATAGAAGCCGTTATAAGTGCAGCATGCAATTTGTGCAACGAAATTGAAAAATACTCGATACACAGTTTCTTTATGACTATCGGCGTCTGACTTTTAGGTAGGAATATTAAGCATAAAGAGATAATAGTTCGTTTAACTCCTGTTCATTTCAGTCGAGGTAGAGAATTTTTACTTTGTATGAAGACCCACAGTGTAGTAATCATTTCTCAGAACAAAAGAAATTGATATTCATTATGCGTTTATATTTGCTTGATTGCGTAATTATTGCAAGAGAACAGAATTTCATTCCGACTCAAAAGAAAGAAATAACATGGATACTCAGCAGATTATTACTAAAAATTACCATCGTAGGTCAGGTTCGTTGGAGAACGGCAAGGGATACATATGTTAAATAAATGGTTTCTTCCAAATACACACACAATGCCCTATTTAAAAGTACATAATTAGTTCATGTAAGACTTTTAGCTGCAACGATTATATATACATATGCGAATTTAATTATATAAGTACGTTATAGAAATATCAATTTTTCCACTTAACTAACTTTCCCACGCTCGGCGCGTTAATGCTTCCCACAGCTCCCTTCTGTCTTATTATACGTGGCAACTGTATTATAACAGATATTAAAAGAGATGAATTAAGTACCATTGTTCGAATCCTGTGTTACGCAAAACCGGAAACCCAACTACCCATTGTAAGCAGCAATCCAATTCGGTTTGCAGGACGAAGACTGTAACTCTGGTTCGAGAGTTCTAACAGAAGCTTTGCCAATGAAATCGTGGCGGTTCCTTAGGACCAATGCCAAGAACTAATTTCCATGCGAGCAAAAGTTAGACAACAGAACCACGGCATTTCTCGAAACTTCGTAGTCCCGGTTCATGCGTGGAATGCGATTAGATCGTCGCAGAATCGCGAGGATTCCTATTCGTTTATATGTATAATACGGGGTTCCCCGGAAAGAATCATCCGATTTCAAAAATTTATATTTTAAAAAATTACACACAGAAAATTCAAATTCAAACACGAATATAACGGGAAAATGTGCGAGTTTTACTTTTTACCCCATTGGCACTTGGAGGTTCGGAATTTTCTTAACACGGAACTACCAAACCGCGTTAGATTGATCGCAGTTCATCCGATAATATGGTTCTACACAGTTGGCCTCCGAGATCACCCGACCTAACACCATGCGACTTCTTCCTTTGGGGATTTGTGAAGGATCTTGTCTTTGTACCACCTTTACCTACAAGTGCAAATGAACTGAAAAAACGCATTCGCGATGCTGTACAAACAATTACCAGAGATATATTACACCGCGTTTGGCAAGAACTTTCATATCGCAATGATATCATACGTGTAACGAAAGGAAGTCATATTGAACACTTGTAAACAAAAACTCACACATTTTCCCGTTATATTCGTGTTTGAATTATAATTTTCTGTGTGCAATCTTTAAAATATAAATTTTTGAAATCGGATGATTCTTTCCGGGGAACCCTGTATAATTGAGCTGGAATCGTCTAAATAATCAGTTTGTATCAAATCAGTTTATATAAAAGTCCCTTCCGAGCCCAGAACGCGACAAATGTTCTATAACAATGCCAAGACTGGATTTATTTAAATTTCGTATGATCTATGTATATTATAATACTATACGTGTCGATAAAGAAGCGTACCCAAAAATTTCTCCTAGAAATATTTATGCAATATCTAGGAACTGTAAACGAAAAAATCAGAAATCAATCAGTTCTAGTTTTAAGGCTAGAACTACTATAAGAACGACAATGATTTATTATAATTTTCTATTATATTGATCTATTATGTTTATCATATATCATAACGATTTATTATTACTTTCTATTATAATTTGACTGCGGATTTTATGGATTTTTTTACAAGAACGACGAATATTACGCGCAAAGTACAAGTCTATCGCGAAAGTCCTTGAGGATTAATAAGTTGCACTCGTTAGAAAGATGTCTATGCTAGATTACGACAAAATAATAGCTGTTAATGAACAACGAATAATCAAGATAGGGACACGAAATCGTCGCGACAATTAAAGAATAAAGTTACAAAATCTGCATCTCCGAGATCGGTTCACTTAATCGCATTATAATTTGCAACTCTTCGACATATAACACACTCGCATAAGAACAATGGTAAAGAAACTTTGGATTAGGTTACACAAGTGTTCGAACGCTTGTGGACAGCAGCGTGCATCGAACAGTTTAGAAATGAAACATGTTGGTGCAACAGAGTCAGCGAACATAGAAAATTCGTATAATTCAGACCGTTCAGCAGTGCTTTGATCGTGTTTCAGAAAAGAGCGGATTCTCTATTTTCAGCGAGCTTTTAAAATCAAGTGTTCCATATTACGGCCGGTAAGCGCAGGCTCGCATCCGCAGTCTAATTATAAGCAGACCCGCGGCGCACACGCGGAGGATCTTGAATAATTTCGCGCCGGCTTTGCGGGATCTCGTTGAGATTCGATACATGTGGCAATACTTCCGCACGGGCGTGCACGTAATTCCACAGGCAATTAACATCGACGGGTTGGCTCCGGGAGAGGCCGCGAAACTTTCGACGGGCCGGTGAAACTACTCGGCATTCGAGGAGTTAAGTTCGGTATACGCGGCTCAGATAGCACTCGAAATCTAGGGCAAGTTTAACGAGTCCCGCAAAAAGCGAAGTTACCCATTTTCCGTGGCAAAAGCCGGGTCGAGTGGGCTCTCGTGGTCGCGCTCGCATCGCAGCTCCGCTCTGCTCCGCTCCGCTCGACGCCGAGCCGAGCCGCGCCGCGCCGCTTCGACACAACACTTCGCGCGCGTTAAACCGACTTAAGGGGATATTACGGTCGCGAATGAGTATTTATTTATTAACACTAGATTTACGGAGCACTAAAAGCAGCTGTTCTATATTAATTTATAGAAGTAACAATGAGACATTTATTCTAACTGAATAAATAACTCGTAAATGTATCTCCACAATCTGAATGATCGCAAATTAAAGAATTCGTAAACCTAGAGTTGACACTATTTTTATCGATATTTTATAGTATACGATTTACCGCATTAATTTTGCGATGACTATAACGAAAGTTGAGAAGTGATTACATAAAAAGCACAGAACATGGGAAATAATTTCTATCAAAAAGTAATAAAAGATACCCTTTAACCCCCTCGATAAAAATAGTATAGAGAATAGAAATTAAATAGAAATTATTAACTTAGTTAAAAGTAACTTTTCTCTATTGCAATACATAGTAGGTTGTTTTGCATTGTTATTTTTCTCTTCTGTTTCGATTACAGTTCGATTCTATATGTGCACTATTACATCGATTTTATTACGGTTCTCAGTGCTTATTGAATTCGTAAAAGTATTAATATGTATAAAACGATTCAAGTAAAACAATAAATACGGTTAAAGTTCGACAACGACAATAAATATCTTAATTTTTGTCACGACGTACGTATTCTATTATATTGAACCGTACCGTAATCGAAACAGTCATAACTGTTAAAAAACCAAAACCAATATTATAACTGTATATAACCGCTACTACGATTAAATTCACATACTTTCAAGGTCACATGCTCCAAGAAAATGAAATAAAATAAAAAGATCGTTTCTTTTTCGAAATTCTAGACCGTAACACTCCTTCAACGGACGTGGTGTCCGCGGAACCAACAGATTTCTATCGTCCCGGCGCCGTTTAATGAAACACGTAGAAGGAAACGAGGGCGTCGAAGAGGGGCGAATACGGAGCCGTTTCGCGCGAAAGGCGCATTAAAAGCCAAGGCGGAAATGTCGCGCGTGTCGCAGGCACGCGGAAAATTTTCTTTCGCGTTCAATTAATGCCACCGAGGCGTTCTGTTCTCGTTGAATAATATCACGCGTCCGACAGTCGTCAAGCTCTCTAGGATTTCTCGCCGAGTGAACCTCGCTTTGCCGTCTCCGTTCTCACACAGAGCCGTGGTTCCCGGTTTTGTTTAATCTTAAGCGATTGTCGCGACGATCGAACGCGCGGGACCACTTTGACCCCGAGTCGAGGCGCGGCTCGACGAGGTCTTAACGCGTCCACGGCCCCAATTAATTGTGCCAATAGGGAAATGGATTGCAATATTGGATTGCAATGGAAAAGCAAATTGTAATATTTGACGTGAAAACATTTTAACACTTAGCCGACCGCACGCGCTACAGAGACCTGTACGGTTTCCACCGCGCTCGGGAAAGCCAAACTGCGCTGTCCACCGCGCATTTTTCTGAGGTAGCACGGACTGAAATACGCTATTTGAAATCAAAAACGTCCGAAAATTATTTATGTGATCAATTATATCTCACGGTAACAATTTCGTTCAACGATTTCACATATTGCTTATACAAAATTCGAATTTAAAAGTTTATAATAATTATTTTTTAATGGTTATTCAAAAAGTATAGTTAATAGAGTCAGAAAATTAAGGACAGTAAAGATGACGGATAAATAACGTAACTCGTAACTCGTAATAACGTAATTCGTCGATTAGTCTGATATATGGGAACGATGGTGCTATTATTGTCGTCAACTTCACAATCACTTATCAGTAGATCAATGTCTTCAGAACAGTCTGATAGTGTGTCCATAAACAACTCATCGCTTGAATTGTCACTCATGTTTCTGGACATTTTTTGGGATATTTTTTCTATACTTCGTTTCACACCACTTGTTGAGAGTCGCAGCAAGGAGCTTAGCTTCTACACTAATATTTGCAAGTTGAGCGGAGTCTTATATATTCGAAAAAGTCGTGAGAGTGGGGTGTAGGTAGCATTTCGATTTCTAATGGGTGTGGTGTTGGTGTGCATTTTATTATATGTTGTACTCTATAGAAATAAGAAGCTCTATAGAGAAACAAGTGTTCCTCAGGTCAAAGTGGTAGATCTACCCGATCGATCGGCTAAGTGTTCTAATAAAATAATTTTATGGCTGGTAGAGGCACCTTCGGAAATCCCGAACATAAAGAACCGTAATAATGGGCAATAAAAGAGTTCAAAAATTAGTGCATGTTATTATAATTATGTTGCACTCTACATATAGAAATAAGAAGTTCTACAGAGAAAGAAGCGTTCCTGAGGACAAAATGGTAGATCTACCCGATCTGTCGGCCACCGACTAGCTTGGAAATGGGTAGATCTACCCGATCGATCGGCTAAGTGTTAATAATTGATAATTACTAATACTATTTTCAAACTTAAAGTAGTATCAACATCTTCGGTGTTGATTCAAATGAAAATATAAAGTGGAGGACATTTTCTCTAGTTTCTCCTTTTCTTCTTCTATCTTTTTTATCGTCGCACCGACAATCTGATCATTCGCGACGTCTACTACAAATTGTAATTTACAATACTTCCATTAGATTTCATCCCATTTGTATGCCTATAGATTTAATAAATTATAGAAGGCTTTCTCTTTTTTGTTTTATTTTTAATGTTTTCTTGAGATATTTACTTTTTTATATTGTTTCTATAACTTTATATACTATATTTGTATTTGTACGAATGTCGAATCATTGAAAGATCATGGTAGATCAAATTTTTCATAAATGGCATGAATTAAACAGTGTGGCTCTTCCTTGTACCACGTACGGTGATACTCTAGATACTAAGTTATAAAGAAATTAATTGAATTAAAATTTATATTATTTATATTAGATATTTTTTGATAGGTCTATTAAATTTTTGTGCACTTCGATCATAGGAAATACGTAAAGAAATACAATTGGAATTACACAAATGTGTTGTTAAAACTTGTATCTTTCCAATATTTTTCTTCTCAAAGTTATGCAAGATGCTTAATAAAAAAGAATTCTAAGCTTCGTTTCATATATTTCGTATTTAGCTAACGTAGACACGTAATGAAGTCAAGCTTCCATAACCTTCTAAGAAATCATGAATGCAAAGTAGCTTTAATTGGTGTTAATACATCGTCTCGCAGAATGAAATCATATTTTTTAAAAATTCTCACATTGAATCCTGTCTGCTTATAAAAAGCAGTATACAACGTGTTTAAACTTGTTTATACCAGATTGTCAAAAACATTCTCAAAACGAATTGACTTTGTTCGTTTCACCTGACTACAAGCTCTTGCCCATTCATAAACAATGAAACACAGTTTCGAATTTATCATTCAATTTATTATTTAACAGGTAACGCTATTATTTAACGGTTTTATTATTCTTCAGTAAATTATGCATTTTACAAGAGTGTCGCAATTAAATAAAATATAAAGAAACTCAAACTATACAGTAGAATAGTTACTCAATTAACAAATTACTAAATTAACTCCATACTTATGATGATACACTAAATTAGTTCTTAAAGTAGGTATTAGGTATTGGACACTGACGGAAAGTTTTATTGATCGTCTTTTAAGTAGCAAACGAAATCCCAGGACAGGACGACAGAGCCTGGTAAATCTTTGAGAATCAATTAGGCAACCACCCTGAAAGGTTTCGTCATTGATCCTCATGCAAATTTCGACCCCAGCGAAAATTAGCCTTCGTGAAATTGTCTCCTTTCCGAGGAGAAAGCAGAGGCTGGGTCTCGTTAGACCGTATTTCGAATTCCTCGAGCTACTCCCGTGGGGTAGTTACACACACCATAGGTGTGCATCTGTCTCACTGAATTGCGGAGAGCGTCACGCGGAGGTTTCATCGTGGGGGACACTGATGCTCCCAGAATGTTAAAGCGAAATGCTGTAGCGCAGATGGAGAGCGTTCAAGTAACTTTTCAGCAGAAATTTGCCAGTAATTAATAAATTAAACTTTGTGCACATCGTGTCTATCATATTTCTCTCGTTCATGAGCATACTGCAGCTTTCGCGCAGTAAAAACGTTACAAGAATTTCTGAGGCTTGATCGCATACTTATAATTTATTAAAATAGTTGAGAGATTAAATGGATCTTTATTTAACTGGCGCTTTCTGTAATTCCGCGGAAAGAAGCGTGATTTTCGAAGAAATCAAGATTCTTTGGTTGAACTCATTTGCCAACATAATCGCTCTTGTGATGCAGCTTCCAGAACCCAACGAAGTTCTATTCTGATCAACAGCACAAGAAATCCACTTGCTCAATTGTTCTGTTGTCAATATTCGACAATTAACGTAGATATGCAAGTAGAAATAAATTTTCCTTCTCACGTAGGAATTTATTAACGACAAAGCAATGCTAATCAAGGATATCTCTGAAAGAAATCGTGATGCAAGGAGTTAATCGTTGACGACCTGGCCAAAGTTCTTCTTGCGAGCTGCATAGCGTGCGGATTATATGGTCAAAATAAATGCAAATAAAGAACAACACGGCGTTGCCCCCTGCTCAGAAAAATGGGATCCGCGTTTATCCGTTGCGAGTCGGGCGCACGCAAGCGGAAATACGCTGGTCTGCTCGTTTGCCTCGCCATACAGCAGCTGCGAGCGGAATCGTAGCCGCATATGCGCCTATTTGAATAATTAAGCAACAGCCTTACGCAAATCAGTCGGACAAATGCGTTTCGACCACCATAGGAACGAGGGAAACTGATACCGGCTGAGTAGTTACTGCTACAGATGATTCGATCGGTAGGGGAACGAACGTGTACACGCGACTGGGCGGAATGTTTTATCCATTATCTTTTTGTAGCATGGATATTCCAGTTGTGAAAACAAATCTATAGGATTTTCCATTAAGAACGCTATATAAATTTTATTAAATAAAACAAAAGGTACGTGAGGCGGCCATCCACTTTTTCAAATAATCATCCCACCGAACTTTTGCTTTCAGTAATTTGTGAACGTTGTTCGAGCGTGTATTTCTCCATAACTAAATGACAATTCGTAACAAATAAAAATCTGCGAAAAAATATGAAACATGTCGAATACAAGCACGATTGAAAAATTCAAAATTTAAGAAGCGTCCGTATTCAAAAACCCTTGGTTTCTTTTGTTTAGTTAAGGTAAGGCTATTTCAATAGCATCAGTTGATCACAACTGTTTCTTTTTTGTCAAACAAATCTCTTTTTACCTGTATTTTAAATTGATTATTAGTAGAAAGATTGTAAATATTTAAGAATTTTCAGATCATTGAAATTATTCGAGAAATAATTAATTTTGTATGTGACTTCTGCTTCATCAATTGACGAAGGTTATTTTTATTTTTCATAGAAATCAGCTGTCTAATTATTGGTGCATTTTATATATGGAAATATTTTTTGCGACAAATGACATTAATTCCTATTAACGATGATATATATAATAATTCCTATTGACTGATGATTTATTGATGGTTTATTGATGTGCTTCAGAACATGTTTCAGAACATGTAATAGTACTACATAAGTGAGTTTCACTCTTTAGTTTCGCTTTCGTCGATAAACATTTAGGGATACCAACTTCTCTACCATGATTTGCGAGCATACCGTAAAACTTTCTATAATTTTACTTCACCTGTAGTCAGACTATTACACGATATTTTTAAATCAATTTATTTTCTTTTATTACCGTATTTTTCACTCGTCCAATGTATTGTAAGTAGACTGTAAATCTTTCTGTAAAACCAATATGTTTTGTAACAAACAGGATCTAAACAAAAGTGTATTTTTTATCATTAGATTGAGGATTTTATGCATTTACAACAAAAATAAGCGAGTAAGATATAGAATAGCGGAGACATCAGAATAGTTTAAAAATATAATTACATTATTTTGAATATACTAGGACTATTGACATATTTTTATTTATCTTATGATGCAAGCAGAACACATTTATTTTGCATAAAAATCCACAACCTACTTATCAATAACGATTCAATAACACAATAACAAAGTATTCTCAAATTCTTTTAAAGGTTTTGCCATTTTATATTTACCAAAACTGTACACAATTTACAGTTTAATTAAAAAATACTCAACTACATAACACAAGCAATATTAACTCGATGTGTTCACAAAGCAGTGGAAAAAATCCCAAACTCTTTGTTATTCCATATAAGAACGATTACCAATTATCGGCGCAAAGAGACTATAAACTTCTCAGAGTCTCTTCATCGTCGTTATCAGACCACACGAAAGATGTCAGAACTTCGTAACTATCGGCAAATAGTTTAACTAGGTTCGGACCATATCGAAGCGCCGATTGCCCTCGCAAAACTTGGAATCGGTTATTTCGCTTCGCGAACAAAGTTCTGCCCTTTGTCGCGCCGTTGCTTCCAAGGACTTGTTAGCGCCTTGCGAACAGCACATTCGTTCTCTCCGGGGTAAAAAAAACGCAGCGTTTCCGATAGTTGTAACGCTCTGAAAAAGTGTCCGGGCTCTTTGTTGGAAACTTTAACGAACAAAAATGTCCGGTCAATACGGCCTCGTCGTGTTCTGCAGGGCTTTTGTTTCTGCCACGGCCGAGCTGTTTCGCATTTCCAGCGCGATGCTCCCAGTGAAACCGTGGTACGGATTACCAGCAAGAATCAGTCCCGGTCTGTAATTACCGAGGACAATTGCGGCGTGCCTCTGTTATGGAATCTCGTTCATTTCACGTCTCATAAATTTGCCAGTTAGTTTCGCGGACGCTGTTTGCAGAACGTAAAATTCGGTTTTTCGCGAAATTCCCGGCGGTAATTGTCCTGTCCGGTCGGGATCGTTGACTTCGTTCGAAATGGAGTCTCCTCGTTGATAAATACGACCCGAAGTCGATTGCAATTCGACTGCAATTCATGCGGATCGATAATCGCAATGGATTAAACAATTCATTTCATCCAATTAAGATAAGAGCAATTATATATTTTTGAATTTCCGATATTTATTTCCGCATTCCGTCGTTCTCTGTTTTTCGTTCGAGTTTCATTTGTTCATCTTTTCTTACTTGTCTGTTCGACCGTTATCACGTTCACAATGGGTTAAAATATTGGAATAAATAAATAAACAAAATCTAAAATTATGTGAAATCGAACAGAGAATATGTACTTCGTGGTACAAATAAAATTGTGTCCTATAAAATTCCTTAACACTACAATTTGTTTTATAACAATGACAGGATTCGATTTATTTAAACTTCGTACGATTTTTATCATAGGTAATATGTGCTGAAATAATGAAGTTTGTCTAAAATTTTCTCACTGAAACAGTTCCATAATGTGACAAATTGTAAAAGAAAAAGTCAGGAACATCATTTTCAATGATGTGACAGTTCTAATGTTAATAAACTACTAGTTCTTTTAATACGAGCATCGAACTAATTTTTATATCGGAATTCGTGAATATCACTAAAATTTAATATCATATTTTCATCATACACTGTGTCTACACTAAATTTTATTCAGCCATTTTAGCTGCATCGTTCTTAACGATGTGATTCCTCATGTTATTCCAATCACTAATTTCTACTCGTTTAATTAATTTCTACCGATAATAATTGTTTATTAGCAAATTTGCATTTCCAAATTCGCTGCTAAATTAGAGCACTAAGTTAATCGGTAGCCAAGGCCGACGTATCGATAAATACGAGTCAAGGCATCCAAAGCCCTTGCGTTCATCGAATCCTTTGTGTATCTGGCCACGATTATCGAGGAAACGCACCGATGCGTTCTGGTGGAACAATCGCATTTATAATTATAGTTACCTCCAGGCTGGCTCGCCCGGTGTGCAATAAAATTCGTAATTAACGGTGATCAACTTTGCAGCTGATCAGCTGTGCATATCTTTACCTTCATAGTGTTGAGTCACCGTTATTTCTGGCGGGAAGCTCCTCGGCAAGGACAATGATTTTAACTCACCTGTAACAAAAAAGGTTGACGCTTTTAATGATGTTCATCGGAGATATGTGCCGTCAGAAATAATATTTTATACGAAAATCTATTTAATTCCACGTTGAAACTAAATACTTATAAATACAGTAAATATTCTCCCTAATTGACGCTCAGATTGTGCATAAAAATGGACAATTTGGGAAAAGGATATACGATTATTCGAGCCTTGCGGCTCGCTTTCATAGTTGTTGATAATCATATTGAGTCGCAACACTCGAATAATCGTATATCCTTTTCCCAAATTGTCCATTTTTGTGCACAATCTGAGCGTCAATTAGGGAGAATTTATAATATATTGTACAACGCTGATGACTTTCGATTCCATCCTTGATTTGTTCTAAAGTCGATTTATTTCAACTTTAATCCATGGTATAATCGTACTATTTTTTTATGAGAGTGCTGTATCTTTTTTTATTATTTACAAACAACTGTTGTAAATAAACTATGAAATATTCTTTATTCAGTTATCGATCAAAGATACAAGTTCAGCAAAAGTTTGTTACGTTTATTGCTTCTATTTATAATTAATAGTATTTCATTTTTCTCGTTTTATATGCATTTTCTGTTCATAAGAATGATTTAGTATACTTATACGTATACTTTATCTTATTTATATTTGTGTGTAGGAAGTTCTGCATTTTGAGTCACCCTTTATGTACATAATTCTTCATAGGTTTCTAGCTACTTCGTTATTACGAATTATTACAGATCATACTTTTTATGTAAAACTATATTTTACACCACTGAATGTATTTTGTATTACTTGTTAACATAATATTGTTCGAGAACAGCATTTATAGTTTTCCATTTCAAACAATATCGAAGACATTTTCGAAATGTGAATAAAGGCGCAAATAAATTTTCTGCGTAATGTTCTTCTCAAATTTGGACATCTTTTGTTTACGAAGAAAACATTTTCGAAAGAAATATGCACCGTTTGCTTTCCATATTGACATAGTAACATAAGCGTGCGAGGACTTATGGACTACCGAGTATGTTCTCCCCTTGAACGAGTCGACAACCGAAAGGGTGAGCCCCGAAATTAATGAAAGCGTTTCCATTGAACTCCACTCGGGTCAAGTGTGTGATACACTATCGGGTGACCGTTCACGCAACGCCAATCCTGTCAATTAAACCAATTTCGGCACCCCACTGTGTTTTTCAGGTACAGAATCGTCCGAAAATGGCTGTAGGACTGGTCGAGTATTTCGTTGGCGTAGTCGCACTGTTCTTTCATTACTTTGATTGCGACGAGGACACTCGACCAAAATTTAGAGGATTATGTTATTAGAATACTTGATTAATAATTTTTGCTTCCATCTTGCTTTCAAAGAAAACAATCACTTCACTTGCAAAGAAAATAATCGTGTCAAACATAATGAAAATCGATACTGTTAGGGTCGATACATGGTGCTGCGTAAACAAACATTGTTTTTCTAATGTCAAAGTATTGTTTATTAAATTCTGAAATACCATCTTGACATTTATTCTTCGATAACGATAATCTACCAACAATTGGACCGTTTATTTTGAAAGTGGTGTAAGTCCTTTTTTTAAAAAAATGAGATATGACGTAATTTATGCTTAATTTAGTGTAAACTTTTTGTTTATAACTAGTTAGTATTTAATATCTTAAAAAATGCCAATGCTTTGTTCAATTTAAAATTGGCCGGTAAAAGAAATTGCGTAACCATTGATTATGAAAGTGGTGTAAGTCCAATTTCCATCACGATGCCAAGCCTATTACATACGAAAAATATAAGGATATGCAGCAGCTATTACCTTATATACCTCCTATGCATCATGAATATTTCAAAACACTGCCACATGAAGAGCATAAATAATTAGTAATACCAATATCTTGCGTTAAGTTTAACAATATATAAATATAATTAACGTTCAAAATAAAAAATGCTAATCCTATTTTATTTCCTGTTATTATTTATAAACAAAATTGGATTAATATGAGATATATTTTAAGTGATTTTTGTTATTTCAAAATTGAAATTAAATGATATTTACAATTGACTAATTATGAAAGTGGTGTAAGTCCATTTGCAGCCTGGAAATTGTATATTATTTTAGTTAAATTCGACTGAAAGAAATTTATATAATCAAATTACATATTGATAAATTAGTACAAACATTCCCAGACTTCACATAATTAACCTATATTTTTTAATTGTCAGATCTGCTAACATTCAATTTTCATTTGACTTGCACCACTTTCAAAATAAACGGTCCAATTGTTAAATTATTGCTGTAGTTGTTCGAGATTATTATTTTCTATTATCCAGCAATACTAAACGATTTTATTAATTAAAGACAATGAAACAAAATAAAGTATAAAATATAAAGAAATCAATTGAAAATACATGATACATTAATAATGTAATAACAATTGTGAAACTCATATAAAATAAACTCGAATGTAACAAAACAATAAAATACGCGCTTTACAATATTTTGATATTTAATCTGACGAGAGATTCCACGAAAGAAAACTATTTCTGTTTAATTTCATTTCTCACAAATTAATGTACATAAGAGAAGACAGCAGTTGCTCGTCTTTATTTATACCTATTAAAAGTTCAATCTTGTTTTCGAATTGCAGAGACTTCGAAAGAACAACAAACTCGCCTTACAGTCGGGTGCAAAAGTTTCCAGACAATTAATCCCCCAACTTTCCTTCAACAATGAAGGAAGAATCGCATTTCAGTAATTACATTCCTACCTCTTCCCTTGTTGTACATGAACTCGTCAGTATTATTTCATTATTTTTCCAACTAGCTACGATTCAAATATAACTATAGAGCAAAAGTCACATTATTTGTCTTCAAAATGCAGATTTTATGTGACTAGAATATTCACAAAAATACTATACAAAGCATTGGAATCAATAATTTTAATGAAATTGGAAATGGCTCTTACATTTCTGTCGTAATAATAAAATTAAAAAGAAAATAATTTTTTACTCAGTTATAAGGTATATAGATTTCTTCAAAATCTTAATTTGCTTAAAAAATCCGTTGAATACCAGTGACTAGACTGATTTTTATGCAAAATGAACATTCCCTCTATCAAGTGTAACAAATAAGTGCTAGATTGTACGTACATTTAATTTTTTAATAAGTTAAGAATAAAGTATCGGTGTTCTTCAATTATTTTTATTTATCCATTGTTTTAAATTGTTTCCACTCGTTTTAACTATAAATGCATCATATTTCACAGTCTACATGCAACAAACCAAAGGATTAATTCAAATTTTACATTCACGTGAAAGTGTCTTCTCTCTTTGCTTTGTTTCAACATAATCCCTATAAAATTCATACAACTTTGAACAAAACGTACAAAAATGTCAGAAATGTGTGAACAAGCCCATTTCAGAAATGTCTTTAAATATTATAAATTTCACGAACGACATCGCAGTATTTCGCAAGTTACTATATGAGAATCCCGCAACGTGTTAAGCTGTTGTTTCGAATTGCCCTCGGCAAGTTCACCGAGGACACAATCGGCAGGACCCCGACGATTAAAACTTTCGACCGTTAATCGAGTTAATCCCGGTATCGCCACTTGAGACGAGAACGCACACGGTCGAGCAGCGACGCACTCGTGCGAACACTGTGAACGATGCAAGCAATGCAACGCATGCAACGGCGCGAGGTCGGCGCGACGCAGGATTACGTGAAACAATCAAGCCGCTCCGATGGTCCCGATCCTTATCAGGCTGATCGCATAATTCGCGGTTTTCGTCCTGAACAATTAAGCAGCCGTCACCTCGAAATGCGTCGCGCGGGCTCGCTGGCGGCACCAGCGACCCGATACTATTCATTCATTAGTTACACGTCGAAAAGAGGGCTAATCACGTCAGCGGCTAATTGAACTGTTATCGCCGCGGAGCATCGACTTGCGATCCACTTAATTGCACGTTTTGCGCCGCGATATACACACAATCGAGCCCGCGTCTTCTAAGCGCAAAGAGGTAGCGCGGCCGGATCTGTGATTAATCATCCGACGCCCGGAAAAATTCATTAGAACCGTACCGGTCTTCGCATATTGGAGAACAATGTGGAGCTAATTTTATTTTCCAGTCGGCGCGTTTTGCGTTTTTATCGCACCGGTACCGAGAAGCAGCCTAATTATCGTATTGTTGCGAGGGAACGCGGCGGTACAATGCGTTTTTCATTTAGCCCCAGGTTTTTGTTGTTCCGGAAAATAAATTAATTAAGTCGACGGCAAATTTCGAACGTGCAGCTGCTCGTAATTCCCCCGCGGCGCTGCGCTCGCGCGTCTGATTCGGAAAATTAATTAAATCCCCGACGCCGTAAATCGTGAATCGAAAATACGACGGGATCAACGGACGTTTTCGACACGGCCAATTGATATTAATTAGCCTTACGCAATGATTGCTCGGTTTTTTTTTTCGAATAGTAAACAGATATTTCATTTTTGATCATTCATGTATAGTTTTATAAATAAAATATTTTTCTTGTTCGAAAGAATGTACTTTTAAAAATAAAATATTTCATTCGTTGTAACAAATTTTTAAGATAACATTTCAAATAGTGTTTTATTTGAAAAATACTGGAAATATTTATGTCATAGTTCGGTATATTTTATTTATTTAATTGATTATCATTAAATAAAATATTTCGATTTTACTAGATCATAATGTAAAGTATAATTATTTTGGTAATCTAGAATGAAAAGTACTTTTCCTTTGCATTATAAAACTACATTCAATATGCAGTTCTTGAATGAATACATCTGAAGACGAAGTATTTACTTCTTATGTTATCTCGTTTTACAAAATGAGCTATTTTATTTTCCGTTTTAGATTATCAACATAAGATGTTCATTCTAAGCTTCAGCTGTGGAGAATCGAAATTAAATACTTTATGTACTGAAATTTTTTGTTCTGTCCGAAATAGTATTTTATTCCAATCGTGAAGAATCTATTATTTAAAATAGTATTTTTTTCAAATATTTTTTTCTATAAATATTTTCCAGCCCTGGACGGCATTAATGACGTCCTCAGTCGATCCACGTGAAATTCGACGCTTGTTTGCAAACCAAGCTGACACCGAAGGAAAATGAGGTCGCCCGTAATTAATTCACCTCTGACTTTTGCCCGCGACGACACACGGCACCCGCGACTCCCCGATTCGTCGATTTATCCGACCCGCGAAATTGGTTTTCGTTGGCCACCCATCGGGACCGTTGTTTACAGTTCGTTCAAATTACTGTTTGTCCTCCGGAATCGCTTCCGATCCCGCGGAAATTTATTCGAGCAACCAACGATCTTCATTAACCGTGATTGTGCCGAAGTCTTCGGGTCAGTTGTGTACGCTTGCAGAAAAGAACGGTGCGCAATTAACGATTCAGCTGTCGCAATTTGATCCGTTTCAGATTTTCGCGTTCACGATCCCTGGAAATTCTGCGGAATATTATTAATAGACTGCGGCTCTTTATGCATTTACGGCATGTACAGATCTTGAAAATGCAAGGAGACGTGTTGATTAATAAGGTCCGATAGCATTTCAGTTACAATTAGAATTTGCATAAAGATCCGCGATCAGATTATTACATTTATTTATTCGCGTACATGTTTTAATTAACGGTACTTCATAAAAATTACATTAAAAATGATATATCATTTGTTTTCGCAATTACGTTTGATTCATAACTTCGTATTTTAAATATACATATACATTATAGTGATGTATAATCATTCAACATTCTACTAGGAATGAAGAATAAGTAATTAAATAATTGCTTTACTACTATTAATAATTAAATAGTAGTCTTTCACTAACATTGTCAAAAGAGATTCAAACCGTTTATATTTTACATTTATAAATTACTTTAGTTAAACGGTAATAGAATTTGATAATAAATTCTATAATAATTTCACACTTAGAATCTATTCGAAACATTTTTGACTACATTGTTACTATAAATTTATGATTACTTCTAGCATAAAATAGAAATAGTATAAAAATCAATAACTTAATTAATCAATAACTTAATTGCAAAAATGCTTTATTTATTTAAAAATAAACAAATAAATTTACAAAATAATCTTTTATTTATATGTTTACTGAAGTATGGCAAATTTTCGATTATTATATGAAATTATGTCCAGAAGCTTCCTTTCATTGATCTAAAAATACTGAATAACAACAGGTTGTTTTGAGAAGCTTGTTTATTCAAGCTGAAATTTTGTAACAAAGAATTATTTTTAGAAAAGAAGGAAAGCTAGAGAGCGTATCGCAATTTAATATTTTCTGTTAAATTTTACAGTTAAAGCTACAGGAACAATAAAATACTTAATGCAAATATTTTATCAGTTTACATGTACGTTGTTTAACACTTTATCTACCGGCAGTTTTCTAATATTTATCCTAAAATCGCAGATAAACAGTTAACAATTTTTTAAATTGTACAAGAACAAGAATTTCATCCAGAATTTATAAAATTATGCATTTTATTGCATTTCATGTAAAGAACGTCAAATTAATTTTCTGAATATAATTATTTAAAATTGTAACGCATGCCATAATATTTAGAGAATTTATAGCTTCCCTTTGACGGCATTTTCTCATATTTTATAAGAGAATACGGTGTATTTAATACGAAAAATACGATAAATATAACTATGTACGCCAGCGGCGCTGGTAGCGAACGTGTTAATATAATTTAACAAGTTCTTTCGAAATTATTATTTGGAACAGAATTATCGAGCTTCTCCCCGACACATTGAAAAGCCTATTAATAGGGTTTGGGCGAATATTTGCAATATCTAGGACACCGAATAAAAAGTCGCGCACAGTGCACAAAAATGATCGCGCAGTTCTCGTTAAAAATCTGCTTCAATCCGCAACAAAGGATGCGGAAAATAAAGTTAAAGAATGAGATGGAAGAGTTTCAGAACTGCGCAAGATGAAACTTCACGCAGATCCTTTCGCAACCGTCCGCGAAAAAGTTCTGTGATCTCGAACGTTGAACTGAAAGCAACGGGAACAAAGCAACGAATTGCCGCTACGCCGAAAAATCCGTAGAATTCCGCGAGTTGCCGAAAGAGGAGAACGGGAACAATAATTCGGAGCAAAAAATCGCGAACAATGTTTTCTCGACAGAGGGAACGGAACAATTTCCCCGTGTGAGAAAAGTCGGTCTTTTTATCCCGGATCGGGAATTAGCATGCGGCCGGTCATTGTTTCGCGTTCTCTGCCGGTTTCTGCCCGCAACAGTGGCATTTTTGCATAACCCGGTGAAAGCCGTATTCGAGCCGAGTCTCCACCAATTTCCATCCAGCCGATCCACTTCTTTTGTCCTTATCTACGCAGGATTTTTCTGCCGCGTTGCGTGTCCCGCGAAGCTTAGGATCGCTTCGCAGTAAAATAGAAACAATTATGCCTCGTAACTGTATCGTAAATCACTTGGCGCTGGAGGCGCTATTAAATCTTGACGCCTGCGCGCTGCTCGCTACATTTTAACATATATTATACTATTACAGTAACGATTCTCCCACGTTTCAATGTTATCTTCTGTTTCCTTTCGACATACCACATTATTAGGAACGATTTACTGAATATTGCCTATTGTTCTCGCGAATAAATTATAGGGCCATTACTTTCGGTTTTCAGCGCGCTACAAATAGCTCCATTCGATCGCATCGATTCAATTATACGCCACGTTGTGTTTATCGAGTTTAATTATGGCTCAATCAGCATCGAGCGAAGATCTTGATTAGTATGAAACAAGATCATTGCATTTTGCACGAACGTTTTCAGTCGAGCGATCGGGTAGTCGCAATTTAAAATACTAAAAAGATTAAAAGAATTTTGAAACGTCAATTTATTATTTGTAATCTGCTAATAAGATTAAGCAATGAACGAACTTTCCATTTAGTTCCTATTTCATGCAATTGATGCAGACAATTTTTGTTTCACGTAAACATCCTCGGTCTAGTTATCACTATGTCTTTTTGTAAATTCTTCTTTCTAACTTAGCTCCTTTGAAGGAAAGATCTCATTTTTCGTTTCGTTTACATATATTATGATGCAGTTATTGTACTTCTAATTTTCTTATAGTGCTATGTTGTTTACAATTTCATGAATATAGTTCATTCATGAATAAAGTTAGAGAGCATACGAATCTCTCGTTTCACTTTTTATTGATTTATTGTCATCGTTATACATATCGCGGTTCGTGATTTCTATTTGTATATTTATTACATGTTCTTAAACAAAAAACCAAATAGTTTTATAATTACAGTTATACGGTAGTATTCTTTTTAGATAATAGTACATAAAATGTTTAAAAAATTATTAATTACGTAACATCTCCTAATTCTTCATTGTTCTCAGCATGGCGATAGAAGACGTTAGCATCGTTTAAGCTGGAAATTTGGTATGAAATTAATAACATAAAGACTTTCTCGGTACGCGAATAACTATTAATAACATATAGGCGAAGTCTTTGATCTAAAAATATGAAGAAAATAAAAACACTAACACCTCTGATGCAGCCACTGTAAATAGCATTGGATATCGATATAGACAATTTTTTTTTCTTAGCGGCTTCATGCACACGCATTCGTGAAGATACGAAAATAGGTCGGCGATAACTCGACCAGCACAGTTTCCTATAGAAACTTTACCAAAAGCTGTTAGTTTACTGGGTCACCGAAATTTTTAGAAGCTGACTGATTTAATGTCTACAAACTTCCAGCCGAAAATAGGGAAATATATTACGCGGAGCATTTCCACCGAGAACATCGAACTGAAATTCGAGAGCTTGATAGATGCATCCATTTTCGACGCAAACATACTTTGACTCATGACATTTCGAAATGTACGACGTCGCTCCCCTGCTTTTACGTACAATGTCCACTGAAAAGATGGTTTTGTTTAGAACGGTACGGTTCGAAGCGAGCTGGAACGATGCGTCTCGAATAAGAGAAAGAGAAATGCGGAATGCTAAACACGGAATTCTATTCAGCATCATTGAATTGCAAATACGAGTAC
The DNA here is from genome assembly GCF_051020955.1 of Megalopta genalis. NCBI lineage: Eukaryota > Metazoa > Arthropoda > Insecta > Hymenoptera > Halictidae > Megalopta > Megalopta genalis. The sequence continues at coordinate 39,585,051 of NC_135013.1, forward strand.
TTGCTGTACACTGTTCCGCATTAACAGTTAAAACGAGATTTTTGAAAATCACTTGTAGAGATCATTTTTGAAATCATTGACTGGGATCGCTAAAGTACAACACAGAATATTTATCTCAAAATAGAACTTTATCGAAATCGAAACAAATAAATCCGAAGTATATTCTGAACCAAATACATTAACATTTTACGTATCGGCATCACTTAATGTTTCTTTAAAGACAAATATGGATAATTGAGGATTTCTTAGGGAATTATCATTTTATATAATTAAGCTTATTATTTAAAAGACAAATGTTGAGTTTCTTTATTACGTAACACAGCCAATAAAAAACTTGTATATATGTAAAATATGTATTTTACCATTTTAATAGGATGGAGGATTATTAATCATTATCAATTTGTATGCGAAAAATCTAACACTTAATTTTACATTGTATTTTAAATATGTTTTAATAACTTTAATAATAACAATGAATAACACTTTGACCTACAATCTTAGTTCATTTACAAAAGATTTATTGCACGTAAAATTTTCATCTAGTTTGTTACAAATGAAATTTTAATCTGACTTATTAGAAATAAAGTTTTAATCTGATTTATTAGAAATCAAATCTTAATCTGACTGATTAGAAATCAAATCTTAATCTGACTTATTAGAAATCAAATCTTAATCTGACTTATTAGAAATAAAATGTTAATCAGATTTGTTAGGGATAAAATTTTAATCTGATTCATTAGAAATAAAGTTTTAATCTGAAGTGTGAAAAATACAATTTTAACCAGACATTTCTAACAAATACAATTTTAATCTGTCACTTATTTGAAGAATAAAATCTCTAATTATTTATTTGGTTGAAACGGATTAAATTAGCCACAACCGTAAGATGCTTGGCGTTTGAAGAAGGTAGTTCGAAAATGGAGCGGCGCGATTTGAATAGACAGACACGGCAGTCGGAACAATGCTCGGGTACCATGGAATTCCCCAATCAAATAACTGGATCCCGGAAAATAAGTTCGGAGGAGCAATTCCTTTGGCAGAATGCGGAAACTCCGCAAGGTCGGCGAAGTCCGCCATCGACGATTCGGAATTATTTCGGAATGGAACGGGAATATGGGTCACCGTTTACACATCACCGTGTCGGAATACGAATGCCGCAGTTTCACCCGGGGAAATTCTTTTCGCGTCCCCCGCGGAACCAGTTCCCCGGCCCTCCTGCACTCTGCCCTGCATCATGCGACCGCTGCTGGCCATAGATCGGTCCCAGTATTGCGGTTTCGTTGCGCCATTTTCCGCCGCCCTTTCCGCCGATCGTGACGCGTAAAAATATCGCTGGCCATCGTCCAAACGCGCGATCTTCTTGCGTAAACATTCGAAAAACCACACGGCGCCTCCACGTGGTCAAAACGGGCCAGAAAAATCGAACCCAGAAGCAGAATTCAGTTCCCGCTCTGTTCACTGCTTTCGCTGGTTTTGGTGCGAATCGATGAATCATTAGGCAGTCAATCGAATTACATCATTCGACGAAAAGATTCGAACATATTGTCGACACTGGATAAATTCTTCAATTTTTATATTTACAGATTTTCTTAATACCGTACGTCAAATATCATTTCAAATGACATGTTATTTTATTACATAATTATTTAAATGCCTGTGATCATTTTTTCAAATAACGTTTTTTGAAATACTATGTTAAATAGCATGTTATTTTATTTAACAATTATTTCAAATATTATTTTAAATAACATGTTATTTTATTTTACATTATTTCAAATATTATTCTAAATAACATGTTATTTTATTTTACAATTATTTGAGATAATCGTGAAATGCTTTTTGAAAATTATATGCAGAGTTGAGCATCATTTAAATAAATGTTCATTCTTTGCCCATTTATTTTTATTCTATATAAATAAAACCTATCAATGGATTCGTAAGTTGTTTTAAAGGAGTCATCGATATGCAATAATATGTCTGTTATAAATTCATTTTGTAGGTATTTTTGTTTTACATACATTTATGCATTGTGTAATGGGAATATTGCAATTCCTATACAAAATTATTCATGGAGCATCTTCTGCGAGAATGTCAATTGAAAAATAAAACGTATTTTCGTTCAATTATTTAAAATTTACCAAGACAAGTTTCACCAACTCAAATAAAAATGGCCATCAAAGAATGAATTACATTTGTCTGCACGAATTTAGAATTATTTATAATTTACTATATAATTTACTATTGTAGTAAAAATGGCCGTGGTTATTAAATGGTTTAGAATTATTTATAAAGGCAATTTGTAAATAACTCAAATAAAAATGTCCACCAACTAATAAATCATAATTTTCTACAACTATTATTTATAAAAGCGATTTTTATCAAACCGAATAAAAATGGCCATGAAGGAATGAATCACATTCTTTTGTAAGGACCATCAACGAAAGGTCAAACATTTGAAAAACCGTAAAAATCGAATTTGTAAAGAAGAATTAGTCTTCTCCTTCTTGTGTCTCTCGAAGCTTTTCCTTTCCGACCGGAAGCATCGAAGCGCGCCAATATAGAACTGGGACGAGGAAACGTCGGACAACTGGTGAACGCGTGCAGGGATTTCCTTGGACATTTGGCTCCTTTTTGCGCTTTCTTCTTTGGCTGATGCTCGATACAGAGACGACGACGCGACGCCAAATATGGGTCGTCGCGACGCCGTTTCCAAGGATCCCGTTGTTTTTGCGACTGTTTGTTGTTTGTGTTAGGGAAATGGAGTTTAAACTTCCATGAAATATGAGAACGACGCCATTCTTTCATCTTTCAAGCTCGAATGCTTCGTTGAATTTCTTACGAATTTGCATGCTTCAAAGCGTGAACGTTTCTGAAATGTTGCTGTTTCGTGACAGATTGCCAATAAAGAGTCAATAAACAAAAATGTTGTATATTTTAATAGCTGCATCAATTTTTGAAGGTGAAGGCTGATTTAAGGCTGATTACCTTTAATATGGAAGCTGTTTTAACGTCACATTAGTTAAAAATTTGTTAGGTTATTGCTTGTTATTACTTTACTTATTATATTTATGTTATATTTATCTATTATTATCTTATTTTATAATTTAGCGTATTTACTATTTCGTTTAGACTACATATTACTACGGTTTTGAGCCTCTTACTATTATTAGTCAAAAGAAAAATAGTCTGAACTAATTTTATGCTGCTGAGAGACAACTTTCTCTTTTGTCAATAGATTTAATGACTTGAAAATAATGTAGCAGTATTTTAAATTCTTTCAATGGCTCACTCTTTGCATTTGATTGTCACATTTTTTCCATAAATGTATCGATGACATCACTAAAGCTAATATTTCAATACTTCAAATAACAGTTTATATTTTTAGTTATTATTTTAAGAAAAATGAGTACGTCCTTATTGGTAATTGTACTAAGAATAAATCAAATAAAATGCTTCTTGAGATGGCAAAGTAAATTCTTCTTCTTAAATAGTTAGGAATACCTACCTCAATACAAGTTGAATGTTGTTATTTCAATGAAGATAGAATTAAAAATGTGTAATATAAGAAAATCGTTTCGAATAAATTAACATATGACGCGTATGATATTTCGATTAATTGTTACGTATGTTAGAGGAAGTAACGTTTGTAAATAACACACTTACTTTCCACGAAAAGATGATTTGGATCGTGCACGCATAACATTGACATATCGGGGTCCATAGTGTGTCTCATTTTCATTCCACTTCTCGGAAAGGTGGTAACCCTTCTTAACAATGGCGCTATAGAAACATTAAAATCGTTTTACGAAAGCAATATTCAATGTTCGATTCAAGCAATAATCAAGCACGCTTCTGAGGCAGAGTGCATACATCGATGCAAGGACGAAGTCGGCAATGTCTGATTGCGAGAAGCTATAAAAATTGCACAATCTTTTTGGGAAAAGCAGGAGATCGTAGTAGAGACAAAACAAGCAGGCATGAATTATAATGAAAGTGCTCCACTTCGACGTATATGTATAAATGTTCGAAAAGAAATCATTTCTCTTTCGATGTAACACAATATGTAATTTTTTAATAATCAGACTATGATGTCATTTTACGTAATAAATTTCTGATCGCCTTATACCGAGTTATCCCACTAAATTATACACAAATGCGGCAATCTATTATTCAAGCTTCGACGTTACGATGTGTCACAGTCGGAGATAATTATAGATGCATTGATTCAATGTAAAACGAACGCAGCTGAACGAGTGAACTATGCCAGATAACGAATTCGATGTGAAATATTGCTTCCATGAAATGAAACGCATTATTGGTTTAAAAGATGGAGTTTCAAGAGTTCGTAAATTGTATTGTATAATCATCACGATTTTATTTTATTTTATCACGATTTTGTATAATAATTGCACACATTACATTGAAATGTGATATTACAAATAAAATCTTAAAATATAATATAATTTAATCGAAAGAAGCTACTATCAATTTCTTCGACGAAGATGCGTTGCAGTTAATAGGATACGTACAATCTGATTCTTTGATGTTTATCAAACTGTACTTAAAATTCTGTTTATAAATTTTTATTTTAAAATTGTACTTTATTCAATTACCGATGCTATCTGAAAGTAAAATCTTCGTGATATGTAAAAATCTTCTATGCGATTAACTGTTAATTAAACCCGAAAAAGGGTTTAAATTGAACTAAACTAAATTCGTATTATTGTACTACTGATTTTTATGCAAAATAAAAATTGTCTGCATCAATTGTAATAAATACGAATTAAATAACAAGTAGATCTTTCCTTTCATCATTTTAATAGATTTAAATGACATTTCTCAATTCTTTGAATCTTGCTACTATTTTAAATTGCAAATATTCAATTTGAAGTAGTTGAAAAGAAATTAACAAGTAGTTCTAAAAGTTTACTTTTACTGGACAAATAAAACAGGCATCTTATTGTCTATTAATATCTGTCGAAAGTATTTGCACAACTTAGTAAACTAAGCTCGTAATTAGACTGCGGTTTCAATGAATTTATGTGAACAATCAGTAGATAAAATACGAAACAGCGAAAACATTGAAAGAATTGACTCTACATCGTTATATTACTCTCAAATTATTAAAATCAGTATCAGAAAAACAATAGACTGCAAATTTTATGCAATTCTAATAAATATCGGTAGGAGAAATTTCAAACAATGAAAATATTCAAAGAAATTAAGGACATTTACTACCTTCAACTCACTGAAATTATTAAGCAAAGAACGACATTTTTTTATGACTCATCTTTGTTGCAATCGTCGAAGATAAGCTTTATCTTGCAGAAAGAATCGCAGTGTCGACCCGATCGTATTACCATAAAATGAATTTTTCCGACAGTCTGAACGCAACATCTTAAATTGAGAACCACTGTGGCAATCGCAGATATCAGCCACAAAACGCGGAAATACGTCCGTGAGCCTATCTGCATCATGTTGCGAGCATAGTTGTCTGCATCGACGGCGTGCACATGCGCCGACTCACACACGGCACGGTCCATTCATTTCCACAACAATAATTGCAGCGAGTCACTCCGATTGAATTCACGCCCATTCTCATCGCATTACAGTTACTTCCATTTGCATCGTACAATGGGAAACAGTCCCGACTTTGCATTGTAATTCACGGTTTCTGTGTCTTCCGTTGCATCGCCGTGTCCGCGATTAGAAAGCGGTTTCGGGAATGCGTAACCATTTATCTTCCATCTTCTGACACGTCGGGGTTGCTTCTAATCAATTCCACCAGATACACGATAGGTGACTGTCATTTTTACATCGAATCCCGCCGCCATCGCGGCCAGCCATTGTTCTTTATTCGACAAAACAGGAAATCCTGTTCAAATAGCTACGATTTTCGTCTCGTTATCTATCTCCCGCACGAATCCAGATTCTGATCGGGCAATTCCAGTAAAGCTCTTCTCTGGATACCGATATGGCGTTCAAGTTCTTCAGCAAACAAATTAATTAGGTCAGAATTCTCTTGTTGAACTACTTTAATTCAATATTAAAGCTAACATTTTTTTTTGTTAAATCAAACCGATGAGATATTTAAGTTCTCGAGCAAATAAATTAATCATGTGAAAATTCTGTTGCTGATCTGCGAATCAGATCACTCAACTACTAATGCGACGTTCAAGTTTTCGAATAGATAAATTAATCACGACAAAATTATTTCACTAATATATATATATATTAGTGAAATAATTTTGTCGTGATTAATATATATAAGTCTGCAATTCTTCTCAAATTCTTGAATAGAAGCATTACACTTGAAGATAATAATAAATATAATAATAAACTTTAGACTAAAATAATAGACAATTACAAGTGTATTCAATTACAATAATCAAATCACAGTTACAATAACAAGATCAAGTAAATTACAGTAATTTCCAAATCTGACACAGAATAGTCCCAACAAATCGAGGTCGTTGCAACGTCGTGTCGCTACAATTCTCCGAATTTCCATGTCAAAGCAGCATCAAAATTCCATGCACAGTAAAGCAGCATTATCTCCTGAAAGCTGTACCCGAAATCCGACGCGTGGCGCATTACAATTACCGATACTAGATTTTCCCACGGGGCAGGATAAAGACTTGTCTTTCGGCGTCGACGAAATTCATCGAATTCGTTGCTTCGTTTAATCGGCTCGACACGTTGCACCTCGTTCCAACGTAACACGTTAAACATCCGCATCGCAACTTCCCGACACCCTTTTACTCCTATCCAGTCGCCTAACTCAAGATATTGCATTTCCATAATATAGCCAGCGCGCAAACTTTCGTGCGCGATCTAGTTCCTCTAAGTTCCATTAACCTCCCGTCTGCGTGATACTCGATAATACGAATATAATCTTCGAATCGTGTCAACACGAAAATGCCAAGTGCTCAAAATTACTGACTCGTAACTTCGTTTAAAAAGTATCGGACCTTATTCTTTACGACTTTCGACGAAAAAGAGATTATTGACCCTTCAACTGCGGGTAACGTGGAACTCGCGTTCTACATAAAATTTAGCAAAAAATACTAAATGTGTGTAAAAGTTTTCTCATTTAAAATTTTAAAAAATTTTCTTTATTTTAAACTAAAATAATTATTTATATAATATATAATATAATTATATATTATTAATATATAATTATTATTTAATATATAATATATTAATTAATTATAATTAATATAATATAATAATTATATTATTATTTATTTTAACTAAAATAAAGAAAATTTTTTAAAATTTTAAATGAAAACTTTTTGTATATATATATACAGGGTGTTCCAAAAATGTCTCGCAATCCGAAAGCGGCGGGTTTCTCAGGTCATTTGAAGCAACTTCTTCCTTTACAAAAATTTTCTCCGAGGCACTGTTAACGAGTTATTAACGAAAAACAGTGACCAATGAGAGGCGAGCTCGGCTGGCGCGAGGTGACCGAGCCAATGAGCGGAACTGGGCTTCGTGCGTTGGTTGGCTGGGCCGCCTCGCGTCAGACGTACTCAATTCTTATTGGTCACTGTTTTTCGTTAATAACTCGTTAACGGAGCCTCGGAGAAAATTTTTGTAAAGGAAGAAGTTGCTTCAAATGATCTCAGGAACCCGCCATTTCCGGATTGCGAGATATTTTTGGGACACCCTGTATATATATATACAAATTGGAAGAATTTGATTTTCATTGTGGTTCATATGTGTGACCTTGCATGATTTTCATTTATAAGCCATTGTATTCGTCTTGAAAGGCTCTATTAGAATGTGAAAAAAATTAGGTCATTCCATTTGAAAAAACAAGTTTGATTTTCATATATCCTCTACGTCTTCACCTATACAAAAATTATTGACATCCTATAATGTGCCCCTCGAAATCAAACAACTCTTGTCTGACACTCTTTTTTCTATTGTCAAAAACGAGCGAGTTATTTAGGTGTCTTGTCTCAAATACCCCACCCTGTACATGCACATAACAAATAAAACTAGCCCGCGACTTCATACCGAAAAATCAAAAACTCGACTGCGATTAGAGGGTTAACATTTATCTTTCATAAAATTAATTAATTATTTTCATAAAATCAACAGATTTTGAACTGAGAATTCGTTTTAAGTATCTAAAAAAATGTGATATTTAGGACTTTCGTGTAAAAAGATTGGTTATTTTACTGGTTCTTTTTTAAAGCTGACTCTTTAGTTAACAATGAAAATAATTCATTTTTTATTGAAAATACCTCAAGTTATAATGAAACCACTCTTCTTAACGAAAGAAAAATTGAAACGTTGGAAAATCCTATTTTTGTGTGAAACTATAACCGTAATGCCTTAATTGTTTTCAGAAGAATTGTTAAATATCGTGTTTCATTGAGATCATTTAACAGGCATGGTCCAACAATAAATTCGACGTCAAATATGACTTTTCAAATTCATTTATATTACTTTTTCACGAGAATTTACATTACTTCTCCGATTCTTTTCCCCGAAAATCGAACACCGATTTTCACGTTCGACTTAATTTATCAAACTTAATGCATTGCGTAATAAAAAGTATAAAACATTCCAAAATTCTACAGCTTATTTAGGTAATTTCACAATACAATTTATTACTATTATTTTAATTACAAGCTTGTTACGAAAGCTACAAAGCTGTACGACTTCTAGTGCGTGAATTAAAAACAACAATTTCTGTTCAATTCTTGCAAAATCGATTCGTTGATTTCAATCTTTCCAAAGAATCGATCCTCGTGGCTAGATTCATAATCGATTTGAAGGGAATCGAACATCTCTAAATCAAAGTCGATCGATTCGAACTGCGATGGGCGAGTGCGTTTAAAGAGAATCATCGTTCGTCTCGTCGCAGAGTGGGGAGCGAAAGAAAATGGGTGAACAAAGGCGCGGCACGTAATGAGGAAAGGCCATCAACATTGTAACTACGATGCACTTCCTGCGAGCGACGTATTCCTGTCGGCCGTACAAGGAGGTTGAGTCATGCGACAACGTAGGAGGAGCACAAGATGGACCTAACCCACTGTCCGATAAGACGATTCCTCCTCCATTGGCAACGCGACTGAACGCTCGGAGTGAGTGTTCCCTTCCTAGAATCGAAGCCATTAATAATCCGACCCGATCGGGATAATTTGATGTCCAGCGCGACGAGGTACTTCAATATCTGCTGCTTGATTCGTTTATTCGTTTAATTTAAGGAGCCGCTGCATACGAGCATCATTGACGCGTTAGGCTCGCATAAGTTGCTCAACTGCTTCAACAAATGTAGTAATCGTTTCTGCCGAGGATACGATTAAAATTGATGAAGTGTTCGCTCGTTTAATGATCCAACTTACATTTGAGACACTTGGCCGATAAGTGGCGTAAGTCCCGTTTCTTAATACTGTGAAAATTCGACATTTGCGTGATAATTCGTGAAAATATTTAGCACAGAATGTAGCTTTACTGTAAGAAAATATAGTGAAAGAATAGTATAACTGCGATAACATAATTTAATTTGAACCAAAGGTAACGAACAATTTAGTACCATTATTACACTGAATTTTGTCTTTTGTCGTAAAAGTGTGACGTACGCCATATGCAATTAATGTGGAAGTAATCTTATTTATCTCGTTTTACGCACTGCAAGAATTATACATGATGGTATTTCTGTTATGTTGCATTTAATCATTTCGATCCCACGAATTCATTTTTCGAGCACTTAGCGGCGAATTCGTGTGCACGTTCCTCCCGCTTTAATTTTATTTTCGCATGACAAGGACTCGATTTAATTATCTCGATAATTAATCGATAACTTCGATTTCATTATTTCGCGAGTCACCTGATAATTATATATCCAGAGATCGACACCTGCTGATTTCGAATCATGTAGGTCAATTTAATTAGGCATTGTTATATAAATTTTGTTACGTTGCATATATTTCGCCGAGTCATGAATGAAACCCACATCCAACCAGTCCAAAACAACATACGTAAGCGTTAAAAGGTTCGCAGATTCCGCCGAATCACGCTTTCTCCGTGTCTTCAGATCGAAAAGCGTCGTCTTTCAAGTGAAACCTCGTCGAAGTTCCTCCCGTTCGACCAGAACAGTTTGACGAGACGACTTTCTTTTACCCCTTTCGCGATTATCTCGTTGCTCGTTTGGCGTCCGCGGCTCTATCGTGAGGCCAGACTTCCTTTTGCAAACGACAGATGTCGAGGCGGGAACGAGCGAGAGAGGCTAGACGATCGGTCGACCAAAAGAGACGTCGGAGACGCGGGAAAGGAGCGAAGCGGAAGAAGAAACCCCGTTCGAAACAAAGCGGCCATTACTCTTGTACCCCAGCTGACGGGAGAAGTCATAAAATCGTTCGTTATTATTGTACGTCTTGCAACAGGAAAAGGAGATTCGGGATACAATAAACGTCTCCGAGTTCAGGCTCCGTTCAAAATCTCAGTGTCGAGTCAAGAGCCATCCTTACGGGACGATTCAACTTAATTGGAAAGCATCGCATTAGCGTGCCTGATCACAGCTTTCAAAATAATTAGAATTGTCCATTCGATATTTTTCGATAGGAAGACGTTAAATCTATAAGATTGTAGATAGAATTATGCATTACGCTTAAGTTAGAAAATATATAGATAAATGGTCGAAATTGATAAGATTTATTAATTGTGGAACAATATGGAGACTATGGTAGAATTAGTGTTAAAATAATTAAAAGCAGAGATACATTTTCATTTCACTTCTTATAATTCATTTTGTTGATACAAAAATAATCAGACGCAACATTTAAGTATGTTCAGTATAAAACGAAAAATAGTACTCCTAAATTCAGTAACAGACGTGGTCGCACACTCTACATTCGTGTAAGGCCCATCGAACAAAAATACTCGCTTAAACATTCGACTTACGTTTACCATCGCACTAGATAGCGACACCAAATAGAAATGTACACATATCCGGAAATCTAAACAAATTTTATTTCGCGTAAGGGGTGAATAGTAAAGGAATCTTCCGAGCAAACGTGCCAAGTAAAGCGAGCCTGTGGAAACGCTGCTGCGCGACAGCTCTTAAGAACGAGCTGTGCTTATAAGGTCGTCGACGACCGACAAATCACCTAGTTAACAGGCAAAGATTGAGTGATTTTTTAAGGGTTACACGTCGCCGATACAATCGACACGACCAAATTTTCATTCCGGCCGAGGCTCGATCTCCTTACAGTGGTCCCGGGTTGGCGTAATTAGTCCGGTTCAAGCGGACTAGCCAAACGCGTACGGGTCTAATCGAGTACGAGGCGAGCAAGCCACGGCGTCGCAGTCACAATTAAGCAACAGTATATACCGGTGGTTAAACTATACCCCGTGTAACCGAAGTACGGGACCATAGGATCGCGTTACGCAGGCCGGCATTGTCTCCTTGAGTTACCAAAGCGGCAAGTACTCCGTCCAGTATGGGGTCGCTGTCTTCTTGTCTCGTCCCCCCCGCGTTACGACCTTGCGATTCTGGAACTCGATCTGACCCACGGGGACAATTAACGATTCGCAAAAAGGAACAGCTAGTCGAGCCGGACGCAACTTTTTTTTTATTGTGGAAGGAACGGAAACGGTAGCGAAATGTGAGAGCTCCGAAACTTATCGACAATACCCTTGTCTGAAAAGACAATCGGTTCTGAAAGCCTTTGTTCTATCGTATAATGATTAAGGTGAACACTTGCAAGTCACTTATTAGACTAATGAGAGTTACATTTGTACGTGGATAGATTCATCTGGAAGGATAGAGAGTCTATTTTTCAAAATGCATGTCGAAAGAAACCTTTGTATAGTGTAAAACGCTTTAGTTGCAAAACATGTGAGACCCTTTCGATGATTTAGTAATTGGTCAGAAAGCTATGCATGACACAGTTATTGGACACTTTAGTCCTACTGATTGAACATGGTGCTACACGCATTTGTTATTCAATTATTTGAATGAGATAAGACGTAAAGCGAACAAATTACAAAACGTAATGTCAGAAAATTTGTAATTAATTCATATATTAAGCATGCGATGAAAATATCAGATAAGAAGATATCACTTTGATCGAAAGGGATGAAAACGTATATTGTCATTAAAAGGAAAGATTAACACAATTTTAAATCCAAATAAATACAAAATATTATTGATACATTACACGCATGATTTCCGGACTATCCTGTGTTATAACATTTTTTTTGCATGGTATATCCTATGTTTAAAACCACCGTTTGTTGAAACTGTTGAAATATTTGAAAAACATTAGTCTGTTTTAGCAATAATTTAATTACTAGTACGAAGCTCAATATTAATGAAAATGTAAATTGATGCGTAATCACCGAACATGTGCAATCGCTCGTAACATTTATTTTTTATATTGAAACGCGTTTATTGATGAAGAAAATATTGAAAGCGCGAGGCAATCTTTGCAATGCGATTATATTACTCGTTCATGTGTTGCGCCGCGGTGTTCATTCCAACAAATAATATTGCAGTTTTGTATTAATGTGCGAAAAAGTGGTACGGAATGTTTCGATATTTTACTTGTAGCATCGAGAAAAACGGAATTTAATAAACCAAAGGGAATACCAATACTGAAAGTATAAAAGAAAATATTTTTGCATCCGAACCGTTACGTTCTAGACAAGTAATAAATTTCTCTTCGTAATCAATTCTTCTTAGACAAATATTTCTTCTTTTCTTTAATTATTTTACTCAGTTGAAAATATCTTTTTTTGTTATAAAAACAGAATTCGCAGTCTAACAATTATTGAAACTAGTAACTATTGAAACAACATGCATGTTCTCTTATAATCTTCTCAGGGGAAAAAGCAAATTGTAATTCTCTTATAACTTTTACAATCTATATACGCAAAATTATATTTGCATAAAAATTTACAATTTAGTACACAAATTCTTATTATACATTTCTCTTATAATTGGCACACAGTTTTCCGTGATATAAAAATTCTCCAGATGTTTCCTATTAGCGAGATAAATCCAAAAGTTCGGCGGAACAATGGCGTCGGAAATCCCCCGATAATCTGTTTACCTTCCCGCGAGGAACACCCGGTATAAACGAACACCGATCCCCAAAGTCTGGCCCAGTTGGACAGCGGGTTGAAAGTGGAATAGCAGGGGCCGACAGTGATTTTTAATTAAATGTACGCACGTTTCAATTAAAATCCTCCGTTGTCGGCGTTTCTCGCGGCGCTTCCACCCCTCATCGTCCTCTCACCCCGGATAGCCACCCTTCGAAACCCTCTTCTGTCCCGTCATCTCCCGCCTCCGTCCAACGGACACGAGCTTTGATTGCTGTTCCTCGCGCGTTTTGATTCGTCCCTGCTCCCGTCCGATGTTTCAGCAGATGTCGCCGGGCCTCGATCTACCCCTTTTCTTTTAACCCGTAAAAACGACATCCCCAGTTACACCGCGAAAAATTCGCGGTGCAGAGAAACCGCGAGCAAATGAAAATTTCATCACACCAGAAAAACTCTCTTCCAATCCATCGCCTAGTCTTCTGTTTGCACGGTGACATAGAAACGTGAGGAGAATTGGAACGATGATTTATAAAAATTTTGTAGGTCTATGAAGTAATGAGATTGGTGGATTAGAGTTTCTTTTTTAATTATTTATTTATCAAGATCGCACCAACAGCTAGGTTATTAGCGGCCGCAGAAAGAACACAGAGGTACAACAAGATATACAGTAATGTCTCTCTTAATGACGTAATTTTGGTATGCCATGAATGACGCCGTGATATTGCTACGCCGATGCTAAGGTCGACGGAGTTCGTGGACACGTGTGCTGCGGCACGCGCCGCGGTTCCTTTGATTCGAATTCCCGGAAGACAACATATAATACAATGATGTAACATTTTTTAACTTTAACATTTTAAAACTGATTTTTTTTAAATATTGCTGATTGTTTTTTGATTAAAATGAGACCAAATATGATATAGTTTAGACAAATATTTCTGGTTACAATAAAATCAAACACGATATAATTTCGATTACATTTGTTCACTTAATACTTAACCTATTATTACCAAATTTTTTTTTTAATTTTTGACGGATAAAGTTATGCATATGCACAAAAAGTTGACCAACAATATAATTATATTCAAATTATGTTTTGTTGTTAAAATATTTTGTATTCTTTAAAACGTCCCAGATGGGGATTGTGGCAGGTTGCATGAATAAAAGAAAAAGGAAAATTTTTTGTTGTTGTATGAAAAACAAACGACTGAGTAAGTAACACATAGTTACACTAACCTCTAAACTACATATTTATGTGTGGTATTTAATTACAATATAAAAACCAAACCAAAAATATCATGCTTCAAATGTGATAATTTTGTTGTGTTCAACTTATAGATGATTTCCAAATTTGTTCACTTATTGAAACGGAACGAAACTCAAAATACAAACCGTCTGCTGTAAACAATATTGACTGATACGTATAAAATGACATTAAACTGTCAAACGCACCTGAAATATTTTTCGCGCCTATAGTGTTGCTCGTAAAATTCCACAATTCCCAAATGGGGATCGTGGCAGTTAATGGGTTAGTATGTGATTATGTTGAATACAGCCATCGAGGCAAATTGACTTGTACTTTGATAATTGTTTCATTGATTTATGAAGATTGCCGTTGTTACACCCTAACAACGATTCGGACAATAGTGACGAGTCGACTCTTGTACTCACAGGAAAACGTGGCTTCGATTCCAGCCCTTGTCTTTCGTCGCCACATCTGCGACCCATCCGTTCTTCCTCGATATTCAACCTCTTAAAATTCCATGGTAGATGCAAAAAGTATAAAAAACAGTACCTTCACACTCTCCGTCAAAAGCATAGGCTCGTCCTCCGAGTGTTGTTGAATCGAGCAATGTCTTTTCCTACTGTCGTCTAACTGAGCCATGCCTTCTTCTACATTGTTCATCGAACAGAACAATGGCTTTTCCTACTGTCACCTAACCGAGCCCCGTTTCCTTCTACTGCCGTCGAACCGAGCCATGTTCCGAACAACATAAATACCTTCTTTTACGTTGCCTTTAATATTTCATGTGTTATGAATCCTGTTTTTCTAATGCTTTTTATCGCAAATAAAATAAGTTACTTGCTACTTATAACGAAGATGTATGATCTACAGCATGTCGTGTTTGGTATCATTTTAATTGGAACAATCTGACTAATATATTAAAAAAATGTTAAGTATAAAATTTAATTAGTAATTATAATAATAATAATAAATAATAATAATAATAATAATAATAATAATAATAATAATAATAATAATAATAGTAATTATAATTTGTAATTATAATAAAATAAAATTAATAATTTAATTTTAATTTTAAGTATAAAAAATAAAAAATAAAAAAGTTAAGCCATCGTTTTTATTCTAGCATTACAATGAATGTATTCATAGTAATGTACACTGACATGCTGGCCGCTGCCTTTCCAGGTAGATTTGTTCGACCCGAGTTTCATATTCTCTCTCTCTCTCTCTCTCTCTCTCTCTCTCTCTCTCTCTCTCTCTCTTTCTCTCTCTTACGAGGTATCGGCAATTCGATCGTATCGAGGTATCGAATCGATTTTTAAACTGGCTGAACAAGTCCAAAGAATATAAAAATTTCAAAAACCACACACCACTATAAAAAGATGACATTTATTCAAGCAGTTAATTCCAAGGAAATTAAGTTCGTTTTCTGATAATGATTCATACACGACACAAGTAAAAGGCAGTAATAAACACACATCAGCCATGGTTATTTCACGATCATTTCGTAATTATTTGTCCCGAACGAGCATTTAACCCTTTCCTTACGGCAGCCTACTCCGCTGGAGTGACGCCACTGAAGGAGGCACCGCGCCGCGAAGTGTGCATTTTGCACGTCGGTAGTCTTCGATGTTCGGACTTACGTCTTTCAACGATGATTGATGCATGTAACGGTGATTGTCTTGTATGTAAACTTTTTTAAGAGTTACATACATAACAACTGTTTCATCGCATTATATGAAAAACATGAAAATGAGTACAATATTGTATGGATATTAAGTTGTCTACATATTTAGAAATTTTGCCATTATTATAAGCAAAAATACAATTTGAGATAGTTAGACATCAAATTATAATTCTTAATAATTTAATTCAGTATGGTAAATTCTAAAATAATGATCAACGCAGAGACCTACATTACAATTTTTGCATTCGTATCTAGACTCGCGTCTTTTGTCGTTTGCACTGCAAACAACGCACCTTCTATTTCGGTATTTTCCAACTGGTACATAGAGTGAAGGAAAATTTCGCTCTATTAACAGATCGTAGCGCGAATGCTGATTATAGTCGGCACCCGTAACGAAAGGGTTAAATCTAACCTTGTTGAATATACAGGGTGCGGAGAAAATTGTGCCCCTTTATGGAAAACGTTCCTTTTTCTTTCGCGAATGTATAATGTGGAAATCTATTTTGTTTTTTCAATTATTTTTTTTTTACGTCTATTGGTATTCTTCACGTGCGTTTCTGTATTCTTTCAAATTAAGAATAAAAAAACTATGTAGAACGGGTTGGGGTAGAAAGGGCGATGAGAAAAAGAATTAAAGCTATTATTATTGATGGTAGAAGATTTCTCATCAATCATTCATTTCATGAGTTGAAGATAGCATTGCAAAATGCAAGGAAGGAAATTACAGTAACCAAGAATTCGACATTCATTAATAATTTTCCAAAAAGGTTTCGAAAATGTATTGAAGCAGGAGCAAATTTACAACACCTAATACAAAATTTTTCAGTATTGCGATTAATATGTTTCTTAAACTAGTAAAATACAACGGTGTGCATAATTATAAACTCAAAGTAACTTTTACATTGATACTGATATCTAAACGAAAACTTAACAAAATATCATATTTATATATTTCTATTTTCTATTATTTCTAATATAGAAATATAGAAATATGATATTGCCTTAAATTCTTTTTAAATATGCAGGGTGTCTCAGCTAAAGTAGGTCACTTACAATGCTCTGAATAATTATAACCGCAAAGTGACTTCCACATTTTTACTATTTTATATTTGTACAAAAACCGAAACAAGCCACATTTGTAATACAATATATATATAATAACAACAACATTTGTTTCCTATTATTTTGTAATATAGAAATATACAAATACAACGTTTCGTTAAGCTTTTATTTAAATATCGCTAAAAATGTAGAAGTTCCTTTGAGTCCACAATTATCCGCAGCACTGTGTATAGAATATTAAATTGAAGTATTTTTATTCCTAAAACAGCGCGCGCGCGCTAAATATAAATATACCTAGTAGTCCTACCGAACAGGACCAGAATTGAATCATTTTCGAGGCCGAAGAACAGACGGCCGACTCCGTAAACATGTCACGCGGGGAGTAATCGCAAATAAAATCGTGCCATTATTTGATCGGTAATGGGGATATTCACCTCTTGTTTATGAACGTGCGTCGCGTCGTTATGTATCGGGAGGCTCGTGAAGCGACTACGCTAATTACTGCGATCAGCTCGCGCTCGCGCGTACGAGTCAGCTTTCAGGCCGGCAATTAAATGCTTTCATCAAACACGTGGCACTTACGTCAGACCATCTGCTTGCCGACGATCTCGCTGACTAGGTGATGCGATTGTTAGTATATTTCTTTGGGCGAGCAAGTCGAGACTGTTGCCGCCCATCGGAGTATCGTTTTGCTCCTGTCTTTAGATCCTAGATGTTCGGGTGCGACTCAAAACACCATGAAAGTGCTACTGAGATCGGCATACTTCTGCTAAACTATCTCCTTATGGCGCGATTCGAAACGCCATCAAAAACTTAAACCCGAGGATCGGATCCTTGGATTCCGAGAGACCTCTTAATTAGGTACTTGTACAGCCGGAGCGATTATGTTGGTTGTAATACTTACGAAGACACTCTTAGATCTTTCTCACATGGAGATTCGCGAACCGCGATTCGCATTTGACGTACCGACCGTACATGTAATTCAATGTGTGAGTTCAGACAGAGATTGTTGTGCGATTAATATGTATTTCGATTTCCGCCTTGCTGCCATGAAATTTAAAGTTGGTATACAACTTTGTGGGAATATTTAAATTGTGAAAGTTAATTCGCTGCTTTTTCAATGTATGAAATATGTTGTAATACTTATGATAAGAGTGCTTCATTTTTTTTCTGGCGACTGGCGAACATAAAATGTTTACATAAGAAATGTAATATAAGATCTTAAAATGACGGGAAAATGTCTAAACTCTAAATGCTTTTGTGATCGATTCTATGAGAAGACAGTGAAATCATTCTTTCAAATGGTGAATTATTATCGCCTGCAGTAACTGTAAGATAAAGATGGTACATAGACATTTCACAAAATACTGTTACATTAATATCAATACATTGAAATTACTGAAGGAAGAAAGAAATGTCTAAGATAAAGATGGTACATAGACATTTCTTAGAATTTAATGATAATAATTACAACATGAACATTGACGAACTTACAGCAACTTAATAACGTTTAGCACTAAAAAGAAAAAAGAAAACGGTTCAGGAAGCGAACCTACTTTCTTCTATACATTACACCAAATGCGATGCTACTAATATATTTATAAAAATTTTCGTTTATATTCGATTCTGATTCATGAAATAAATGTGCAGTATATGCAGGAAACATCGTTCTATATTTTCGCAAATAAATTCGAAAATACCGTGATTTTTGCACAACATGTTTTGCAGAATCTATGAAAAATCGAAGTCCAACGAATCGAAAACCAGTGCACCAAGAAAGCACCGATGTTCGCGGCACAATAAATATCACCGTGCGACAAAAACAACACAGCTTTATCTTTCCTTAAATGTCAGACGTTCCGTCATCGGTCGCGACGGTAAATAATAAAACACCGCCCACAGTATCGCATGCTGAACTTGGTCTGTAGCCGGTGCGCCGCCACCGCAACCAGAAATCGTTATTATCGTTCTGGTATCGAAGGGATACAAGGAATCGAAATTCCGCTTACGCGCCGCGTACGGGCCGAATGAATTTCGTCGAAGCTGAATCTTTCCGTGACAATGCTCTCTGTCCGTTGCCTGTCCAATCACGCGAGAAGCCTGTGTTGCACACGCACATGTAAATACGGCAGGCTTAATGACGCGGGACAAACAGGCTGCGGTTTCCATTTCCGCAAAAATACCAGGCACTCTGGCGTAATTTACGTATCTCGCATTGCGGTTATTAAGAAGCCCGTCGAAGTCGGTGGTCTTATAGCGAGGAAACGCTCCGGCAGGCCGAGATCTAGAAGCGGAACAAACACGGAAAGTTGTGTAAACGCGACAGAGTTTTGCCCGATAAACGAAATGACAAATCGAGTAGAAACGAGATAGAAATGGTAACGAGTAGAGACCGCGGATATTATGCACGCGTGCCTTCGTCGGTGCCGAATCGAGTTTTCGGTTCGCGTTTTATTTCGGTTTATCTGCGACACATATCTTTTATGTTCTTTTGCCTTTACTGTGACGGTTCACGGAAGTCGGGAATTACGCGAATATTCGGTATCTTGCGATTTTGAGCCGTTTCGAAAGTACTAGGACTTTTTAGAATGTTAATTAGCAGACACCGCGGATTAGGTGAATTTATCACTGTAGAACTGAGTAGATCCAATGCGAAACGATAGAGATATTAACACGTTCCGTGCCACGTGTACCATCGATGGTACACGCTTGCATGTTTACTTAGTGAACTGAACAAATTGTTTACAAGAAATTTAGAACCGAAGAATCAATTTCCACCGCAAGAATGGGCGTTGATAAGTTTTTGTTACGTTGTTATGTGTACGAGAATTAATAATTGCACGTAATACATCAAGTTTTAGTAAAATATCAAAGTGTGAAGATTCGAGTAAAAAAAAGCTCGGCACGGAACGTGTTAAAAGAATTTAGAAATACTGTTGCAATATTTTCAACTTAAACAAATCATTAAGGAATGAAATTAATGGATATGTAGTTCCTGTATTGTGTATAATTAGTGCAGACAAATTCTTATTCTGCACGAACATCCGCTGTCTGTTGATTAGTAATTTTTCATGATACGGTTGAATGAAATAGAAGCCATTTGATAGATGTTTTATTTTGTGTCGATATATCGTTAGGTTGTGTAAGATTTCGTGAATTATATTTAGACTGTGGTTTTTGATATGTTATGACAAAAGTGAACTGATGAAATGCAAACTGTGTTGTTACACTATTTTCGACTCATTCAAATTATTAAATAACAGAATACATACATATCCGTCTAATTTGGATTTCTTATTTCCCGTATAAAAATGTGCGATCTAATTAAATGACAAGAAACAGGAAACATAGAAAATCGATTTCTTCTTTTAATAATTTTAATAAGATAAAAATATGACAGTATCATTTAATTCGTTTGATCCTTTTGTTATAATTTATTTCACCCACTTAATTTTATTATAAATGAATGAAATCTACGATCTATGTACGTACGTACTAACGAGAATTCATTCATTTTCTGATTTAATTTTCCGATGCAAAATTTTTCATTTCTCTATGATTCGGTTTATGGTGTATTTATAATTCAACCACAATTTGATGAATTTATTTAATTCAATCGATTGCATTTTATTCGTGCTTTCATATTTTAATAGACTTGATATTTCTGTCGTTATGTAATTATTATGTAAAAGAATTAGAAATCTCATTATGGATTTGAAAATCATCAATATTAATTCTTGCTACAAATGAATTTTTTATTTTCAATTAGTCCCACGATTCGCTTTTAATATGTATGTCTGATTATCTAGAAGTCCAGCACATCAGAATGTAAATATGTTACTGATACTCCATCGACTCTTGCGAAAGTGACGTGTCGACAGAACTTTATCGCGGAAATATGATTCATTTGAGAGAACACTAGTGGAACCAATTACTTCAAGATCTATTTTAATTGTCTTATACGTCTTGTATCACGATCATTTTATAAATTAATAAATATTACATTACGAACTGTGTGTTCTACTTTGTCAACTATTGACTGGCAGAGTAAATCAAAACTAATATGGATTATTATAGGGTATCTGACGAGTGTAATATGAAATTCTTTCTACTGTTAAATTAACCGTTAAATTAACTATTAATGAACTAACAGCTCAGCGATTCCAGTATTTATAAATTTGATTTTTAGATCAATTAATTATCTATTTTAGATTACTTCACAAAAAATGTTTATCATTGCTTAAAATTGCGAAATCATTTAAAATAATTCTACTCGTTCAACTTCACTTTTATTTACCCAAGATATACCGCACGTAATATATCTACTAAATAAATAGTTATGCACTCAGATAAGATGCACAAAGTGAACGTTGTCGCTCTAGGGTTAGTCCTGTTATCGGAAATCAACCTTGACAGTACAATTTTATTTCGCCCCATGGAGTATGCACCTATATATCCCAATGGAAGCGATCAAGCTCAAAATCAGAAATCACCTTTGACAGTACAATTTTATTTCGACATGGAGCGTGCACCTACGTATATCCAAATGCAAGCGATCAAGCTCGAAATAAAAAAAAATCAGCTTCGACAGTACAATTTAATTTCGTCATGAAGTATGCATTCGCAGTGACGTGCAAAACTGAGTACACACCGTTTAAAACGCAATAAATCCTTCAAAATTGAATCAAATGATTTGAATATTTCTTCAGATTATAATTGTTTTGAACGACAACAAAAAATAAGAAATATTCGTTTTCCAACTTTTCGATTTTAACTTCTAACGAAAACTTAAACAATAAGTTTTTTTGGCTTCGACACGCATGCTGAAAATATACACGGGCTGTTAACATTTAAAGTTCATCAAAAAACAGTGTTTCACGAATTTTAACTAAAAAACGGGTAATTTTTACATATTTCAATGGCTGTAGCTTGACAAAAATAGCTGTGTGCGTCAGCAATAATTTTCGTAAATATTCGTTCACCTTACTGTCTAGTAAACTAGTCTGAAATCTAGGGTTACTTCACGAAGTACTGTAACTTTGCGAACAAAATCGTAGCTACGTTCTTTTCTTTTTAATTAAAAGGGAAGGAGCGAACTTCATTCGGCTGCAAACGACATTTCCGAAAAAAATTTACGAAGTTCGCGCATTTCGTAAAGCTTGGTACTTTTCAATGCGACAAGCATGGTCTCACATATAAAGGGTTACAATGGTCAGGGACCATCAAACTTAAAATCCAGAAACATTACCTTAAAGCAAAGATTTCAAGCTTTAATTTAAAATAAAAATCATCATCCTACGATGATTTTTCGCGGAGTTATCGTCTGTCAAATTTAGCTAATTCTTATCAAAAATTCTATGCTATAATTTTGTTGAGCAGTGTATACATATAATTTAATAAAGAATATCAGTCGGCTGTTTTCGACAAATATACTCGCCACGAAGAAATAGCAATATTATTTGTTATGACGAGAAGAAGAAGTTATTGCATTTTAAACGGTGTGAAATCACTTTTGCGCATCACTGTATATCCCGTTGCATGCGATCAAGCCCAAACAGCAGGAAATGAGAAGCAAAAGCCCGCGATCATCGACTTACAAGCACTGCCCGAGTCGCTCTCTTCTTTCCCGCTGAAGTCCATGTGGTTCTTCTTTTTCCGGCGGATAATCGAGTTCCACACCTTTTTGCGGCTCATCGCGAAGCAATCGCCGCTAATTTCGCGGCTCGAGTTTTCACTATTACACGAACCAACACTATTGTCAGAGTCGCACGATTCTCGCTTCCGACCAGCGGCTGGATCGCGCGTTCTCGCCCGCTGATGATGGTCCCGGGAAAGTGGGTTAATCGACTCTTCCTCCCGATAAACCATTCGTTATCGATGCGTCATTATCGAATAACAATTAGCGACCCGCCGTTCGAGGATCGCAGCGCCAACGATTCCGGTCGTATCTACCGACGAAATGCACACTGCCACGCTGTTGCGAGAGCTGTCGATGTGTTAACCCTTTCACAGGTGGACACGACCGTAATATTGGAACTGTTTCACTTGATACACACAGATAGCATT
Source organism: Megalopta genalis (assembly GCF_051020955.1). Taxonomy (NCBI): domain Eukaryota; kingdom Metazoa; phylum Arthropoda; class Insecta; order Hymenoptera; family Halictidae; genus Megalopta; species Megalopta genalis. The sequence continues at coordinate 39,608,171 of NC_135013.1, forward strand.
AACTGCAGAAATTTATCGCGGTTTATTAGTGTTTAGCTCTGCTGTTATTTTTGCTGTATTTAATTCGGGCCAGCAGAATTGTTTGTCTTCTGCAAAAGAGATGGGATGCGTAGAATGACTACGATTTAATTGTCCGGCTCTCACATCTGTCATTAGAAATGAATATATTATTTTACAGAGTGCTTGATAGCAATGATTGGATGAACAGCATTGATCTGAACTTTGACGATCGATTTTACGTGATGCGCTCGTGCGAAGTTGAGACGAGGAACACGTGAGTGAATCATTCGAATCGGAATTAAGTGACGTTTAATTAAACGAGACTATCGTTAGCATTACTCCTCCTTTTCTGACCCTGTTCTTTCTATCTATTCCATCTTATTTTCTGTTACTTTAATGATCTCATACCGTATTATTCTCTATCATTTTCTCCATGTTTTTCACTTTATTTAATTATCATGATCACGTATCTTCTATTGTATCTTTTTATTGTATCACTTCTTTCCTTTTTCTTTCATAATACTGCAACACAGCGTTGATCAAATTAATATATTATTATTATTATTTATATGGATACAATGATGGAATTGTAGAGGTGAAGTTGGAATTTGTGTTATAGAAATATTTTCTGAATCATTTTTATACTATTGTGTCCAGATAGAACATTTTTAAACGCAGATTTTTACACGAACAGGTTTTTGAATCGCAATATTTCTAATAAAATCGGTTAATTTTTACGAAGGATCCTTGTATATATTACAATATTAAATAATTATACTCGTAAACTTCCTTTCTTGAATAAAATAAATGAGTCGTGACGATTGAAATACTGAACGAGCAGCAGCAAGTAGATAGACAAGTCGCGCATAAAACATGTATTGCAACATGCACTTTTTCAATCGCAGGCAATAGTAGCCTGACATATTGACCGAATTCAAAAGTTCATAAATTTCTAATAGTGCAACTAGTACCAGATTGTAAATTACCGTGCATTACTAAATCAAGTTTCTAGAAAACAGTGAAATAGAAAGTGCATGTACTGAAATTGATGCGAGTCAGTTTTCATATTTTAGACTCCGCTATATGTTTATACCACGTTTCTTTATTCTAATTGAAAATCACAAGCAGCCTTAGATTAATTAGCGCTACGTCATTACGGAAAGAAATTGCGAATCTCGACGGGTCACGCATCGCTGACAACATAATGCAATCAATTGTTAAACTGCCACGATCTGCCCGAATCGTGCCGTGTGAAAGTATAATTCGAAACGGGCACTGGCTTCATAACACAATAGCAGCTTCCCAAGGGAACAAAAGCGGATTACAAATACTAGGCAGAAGCCGCATCTAAAGCATTTAAGTTCGTTTCAACTCGCTAAACTTCCTCGAACTGGGTTATTAAATTCACACCCTGCAGCACGCAATTCCGACAGACCTGATACAATAATTTCCTTCAAACATCGTCGAACAGCAACTAAAAAAAAAGAAGAAACTAACCACCGCACAGTGGGCCAAGAACAAACTTTCCGTAGTAATAATTATTTTTACGTTATTTCAAGATTTAAGGTCGCAGTATAGAACGTCCTTGAACTAATCTTGTCATGTATGACATTACGAAGTCAGAAATGTATAATGACATGTAAAAACTGAGGCGACCTTGGATTATTTATGAAACAAAAGTTATTTTAAAATTTTGTTGATATTGAAATTTGGAGAAGACTGAATGCCGATTAACTTTTATCTGAAACACTTTTTGCCAGATTATCAAAAATGCCTGAAAGTACGGATGATTCCTTAAACAAATGTTATTAAGCATTTTTGTAAAACCATCAGTAGAGTTTAATTTGTTGTAAACATTGCACTATTTATGCACAAGTTAAAAAATACTTACGGCGGAATTAAATAATCAAGATACAACTACCAATATGCATAAAGTCGTCTTGCAAAACTATTATTAAATATAATCTAAAATAAATACTTGCAAAAATTAATTTCGTTTTGAATTTCAGAATTCTTGCATTAGTTGTTGCATGTTGTATTCAATTTAGATCAACTTCTAAAATGAATATCTTCGATTTCCTAGTTTCAAAGTGTCCTCACTTCGTAAGTGAACAAATTTCTGCAAAGTATTAAACTTGAAAATTTGAATTTTTGCTACGAAAAGCGAGTTCTTGATTAGACGGCGGATTTCTAGGTAAAATAACAATTGCCTGTATTTAAATAACGAAGCTGTGGAAACGTATATATTTTGTCTTAATAATTTTAATGAGCTGCAAATAACACAATTCTTTAAATGTTTTCACCGTTTTGAGATTAACGTGCACAATTTGTGCCATAAATGCATAAAATCCATAGTCTATTTTTGGCCCACTGTGCGCACCGCTACTTTCCAACACCACGCGCTGCGAATTCCGCTCGGTTCAAAGCGCTAACCTTCCCCTAAACAGCAAGCCACCCTCGAATCACCTGTTGCTGGCGACAAAACAGAATCCGTCAAATGCAATCCAAACCGACGGAGCACATAAAAGAAGATCTATCATGCGAACAAACCAAACTGCTCTATCCTACATCTACGTTAGGGCGGTTCTGAATTTTCCACTTTCTATTTTTTCTAGCCTCGGGCCTTTAAAATATGACACTGCGTGATAAAATGACATGCGCGAAAGTTTGAAACAATAAGACGACGGAAAGCGGTGTCGCGTTTGCGTTAAAATTTAAACGTTCTAATGACCGTCGAATTTTTAAAAATAACTACATATTTCGTTATTTCACAAATATTGTTTAACATTTCTGGCCACAAGGGCCATGATTTAGATTAATTTATGTATTACTTCTGAAAATATATACAATTTATAATAAACAAATATATTTACATTAGCATCGAACGTATGAACGTGTAACAATTCTGTATTTGCTAAATAAACCATCTCGTTTAAAGCATTAATAAATAAATAAATGATATTTATAATAAATAAATATTAATAAATATTAATAATAAATAATAAATAAATATTATAGCGCACAATGCAAAATCTGCACCATCCATATTGAAAGGGTGAAAACATCCCTTAAACGTACTTCTAACCCCCAATTTCACAAGGACTGTTTTCATTCTTTAAAGATTGATAACATTTAAACCAATAAATACATAAATACGATGAAACAATATATATGAAATATTTTTTCGAAAACTACCCCTCATGACAATTTCATCAAAATCAATGTGTCCAGATTCGCCTTATTTCCCTCGTCAAATTCTGTATCACACATTTTTTTTTAACAGCGAGTCAGAAAAGATTTTATACATATTTTCAGAAGTAACACGTAAAGCTCACCATTATTCACTAAAACATTCTCTTTTCGTCGAAAACGTTTAACAACATTTCTGAAATAACTGAATGAATGAAATCTTTATAAAATATTTCCGCAGCGCGTGATTTCGTGTTCCAGCTGCTGCCAAATTTCACGCGCGACATTTTCTCACTAAATTTCACAATTTGAGCTTTCAATTTTAGAGGAACAGGACCAAAAAATGGCAGGCCCCTATTATTAACGACCACTAAAGTCTACATTCGTTAAAGAATTGCAGACCGCGCATCGAGACACAAAAACATCGCACTCGACCTGCGATAGCACACACTTCGTGAAGTTGTCGTGGTCATCCGACTCTGAAAGGGTTAATGGAGCACACATTGAAGAGCATATCCCCGAGGAGCGTCTAGACCTCGATCTTGTTCCACATCTCGCAGAGGAGCGAGCAAAACGTGTGTCGTCGCGTCGCGGCGGATCGATCGATCGATCGCGGAGGATCGGCGCGGTCCGGAGCGGCCGTCGAATAGGATCGGCGAGTGACTCGCCGAATCCCGTGGCAATTATGCGATCGCCGGGTCTCTGCAACTAGTTGGCGGCTTGCCTTGGAGACCCGGGGTTGTCGCTCTACTCGCGGCGCGAACAGAGCGCGAAAGGAAGCTCGTGGACGAGGTTGCACGGTCCGACTAACCGGCTGAACGCGAGAACACTCGCGACTCCCGTTCGCAGCCGCAAAAACCAATGACCTAGCACACTTACTGACTTTTATCCAGTCTGATTTCGCAGGCGACGCGATCGTCCGGCCCGTTCGGTCGGGCACACGGCGTGAACGCACTTATATCGTTTGTTCGAGCCGACTGGAGGACTTTTATCGCATCCGGCGCCGAGCACTCTTTCGAAGAGGAAAGACCGAGCCGCGCTTCGAACTTGCGCGCCAATCGGCGACAGTCGAATCTGGATCGGTGGGGGAGCACGCGAAAATTCGCGGGAAACCAGTGCCCTGTTTCCCAGCTGACGGCGAGAGGTCGTGAAAATTCCCGGAAAACTGGTGCTCTGTTTTGTTAACGGACGGGTCGGGTCGCGAACGTTCGCGGGAAACCGGTGCACAATGTGTCGCACAGAGTAGGCCTTTATTCGGAATATTTCGAATAAGTATATATATTCAAACATTTCTTTATTTGAATAACTCGAATGAGTTTTATTCTAATAACTCGAATGATTTTTATTCTAATAACTCGAATGATTTTTATCCTAATAACTCGAATGATTTTTATCCTAATAACTCGAATGATTTTTATCCTAATAACTCGAATGATTTTTATTCGAAGAATTTGAAAAATTCTTTACTCGAATAATTCGAAAAAGTGATATTCAAGTAAATTATTTTCCGTATGAATTCCTGTACGAATAATTTTTTATGCGAAGAAAGTCTTATTTCGATTAAAATTTTATTCGGATACATTTTTATCTAGATAAAGTTTTATTCCATAGTGTTAAATAAAATCTTATTCCTGAGTCTTTATCTCTTATTCGTCATTCGAATAAAATTTTGCCAAACTCCGGTGTCGCGTAATGTATAAAACTCAAATACCTGAAATGTTTCAATCACGAAATCTTGTATCGCAAAGAGTTATACCAAAGAGAACGTAGATTTTTAATATTATCGATAATTTTTGTTAAATTTATTAATTTGTTGTCAAAGCTCATGTTAGAGTTGTGTCCCAAATTTTGATACATTTTTTCAACCCATTACCTTTGGCAGGATATTTAACCCCTTAAAGTCGAGTGGTGACTTTAAGACGCCACTAGAAATTGTTATATCTCGTTTCAGAAGAATTTTAATATTATCAAATTTGTATATATTTAAAAAACTGTTAAAAGCGTAACTGTTGCATGAGTCGCAATATTCAATTTCATATGTATAAAATGCACTACGTCATATAAGGTGGAAATACTATAAGTCAGAAATGTTATTTCGGATCTCGAGTTAAAATGGATCCAACTGAAAAAGCTAATTTGATTTTTACAGATTATATTTATTACTATAATGTCTTCAAAACTGCCAAGTTGTTTTTCATGATAATAATAATAGCAATTTACACTAATTTGTTCAGTTAAATGTTTATCAACTTAAACTAGACTTTACAAAAAATAACCAAAATTTACTTCCTTGATTTTTAGCACGTTAATTTACGGAACATCAAACTTTGTGTGAATGTCATGAATTTTAGTTACGAAACATTCGTGTTGAAGTTTTTTAGAGTATGAAAAAGCTAAAAGGATTGACAGTGTAATTACTGTGAAAAAGTGAAAGTAGCATTATAGATCTATGCCTATCTTGGTACAAATTTTACACATATAATTAAATTTTATTATATGTACCAGTAATTTGTTACAATAATTTACACGTAGTGTTTATTGTCCCCTACTAACTACCAACTTTCAGAACGTTGTAATTCAGTTTTGGTGTTAAGAAGTCGCTTTCCCGATAACTATGCCCTGGAAAATTCCGTTTTGTACTTTTCTAAAGAATTGTCTGGGAAAAAACGCTTTCTAGGAGACCTAATCTAGAACATGGGATGCTAATAATCGCGTGGAAATCAGTAGCTACCTCTTAGCCAAGGGTCTGATGTTCGAGATTTAGAAGGTGCATTCAAAAGAGTTTTTTCTCAGTGAAATTGTTAATACTTTCCTGTGAAAAATAAACTGCGGATGTCATTTACATGACATTTGCAGACTTTTTATATGCACGGACACTTTTACAGTAATAGATATTAATAGACGGTGAAATAAATTTGTCTTTCAGTTTAATTTCTATTAAAGAACTCATAAAAATTACCGAAAGTAACTTTAGCGGATCAATATTTTATATGGAAGAATTTCTAGAAATTACCGAAAGTAATTTTAAAGAACATTATATCGATATTTTACGCGGACCAGAATTGTTAAAAATTGCCAAAAATAATTTTAGTAATCAATATATCTATAGATTGTATGCCAGAATTTTTAAACATTGTCGAAAGTAATTGTAACTTTTTTTTAATTTCTTCGATAAAAAGAGAACTATTCGTATTAATTTAGGCAATCTAATACATCGTTTCCATTGCGATACGATCGGAGTCACGAATTTCCGGCAAATATTAACATATTTTCTGCTTCTAGATACACAATACACGTAGCTAATGAAATTAATATACACATCAGTGAATGTGAAATCACTTTCTTAGCATCGGCGGAGTTAACGTTCACTTAAAAAAACAATATCGACGTAAGCGGTCCCGATAGCCATCGACACGCTAAAGTAAAAGTATGACACGAGAAGGGAAATCTGTCGAACTCCGCGTGTCATTTTCCCTTGATTAAAGCTACAAATTATGCCAACGACCAATTATATACAACGTTCTCTTTATGTATAAACGATGTTCATAAATATTCAGACCACTTTCACGTTAACGACACCAACTTCCACACATGAGCGTTGCCAGAGAAATCCACTTGGGACAAAATCTCACACTCTTCCATGGTAAAATGGAATGTTAAAGATGGTCGCCAATATTGTGCAATTCTGTTACAACGAATTTATAGCACCAAAAACATACTAATTTACGATAACAACGAGAAAACGATTGAAACGTCAGGATTAAAATATGTGGATGCTCGATTAGCCATAAACTGGTATGAGATCAGATTCATTGATATTGTTAATTTATATTTTAGTCTTCGAGAGTCCTCGATTTTGACAACTGATAAGACAAATGTTATTTTCTAAATTTTTAACGAATAATCATAAATATCTTTATTGGGATACAATTCTAAGAACTTTACGTCTACAGTAATATTCATAATTTAATTATGTCCATATTTATATTATATTTTTACTATATTATATTATATTATTATTATTATATTACGTTATATTATTATTATATTACATTATATTATATTATTTATTTTATATTATAACAATTCCAATTCAAACTTTTTGTAATGTTCATGTGATATTTTTCTTTTATTCTCGATTTTAGTTTTGGATATTTTATCTTGTCAACACTGTATCGTCTTAATTAAATTAGACTGATTTCATTGCATAAAGTATAGCGAAACTTTACAGGTTACTATAATCAATAAAATTTTCGTAACACTACCAAGTGTTCAAAAAATGACATAATCAATTTTTTGTCTAGCTACAAACTAAATTTCAATTCAAACGTAGTATAGAAATAATAATGAAAATTTAACTATCGTTTCTTGAAGACCTAATAGAATTCCTAATAAAATGATTTTCACTTCAAATTTTCCCTAAATTAAATTCAATATTTGCAGAAACACTAGTCTATTTATAAACAATACTTTACTTCTTGTCCTCCTAAACACTTATAAAAGAGAGCTACATATCTAATTTTTCAAACAAGCTACGCTCATTAACCCTAATTATCACAGAATTTGCGTCAACGATTTTTCTTTTTCCGAGGCAACGTCCTGTATTAACACTATTGCAACAAACACAATTTACATTTCACTCCAGAAAATTCCATTCACTAATAGTCACTTTTCAAACACTATTTACTCGATCCTTTATTTATAGTACTTTATTTATAACAGACTGTTAACAGACACTGGTATCCACGCACCGCAAAAAATTCAACTACCAGTCCGCGCTCCTCCCGCGATGATCGAACTATGATGCTTCCGTATGAATCAATGCGTCGCGGTTTTCCTTAGTAAAACAACGTGACCTTGGGATCGCGTTGCGATTAAATCCGGCGAACTGCCGGAGTTGGACTGTCTTCGCTGGTGATTCTACGTCTTGAAACGACCATAGGATGTGCGGTTGTCGGTGACGATAAGTGCCCCGCCTCGCAGGAAGTTGTTCCTCCAAAATAAACAAGCGGATTAAACCATCCGTGAAACTATGATTTCGAATCATTATCTTCCGAACATCGCTCTACGGCTTCCTATCGAAAGGAAATTGGATTCTCGATGCAAACGAAACAATGGTATGCAGCGGCCCGCAAAAGTATTCGCACACCGTTTGGAATGCAATAACTTTTTTAAATCCGGATTAAATGACTTTCTTTTTTTAGATTACAGGAAGACTTGTCTACTGGACAATGACTAAAATGCGTTTTCTTTCTTTAAATTTTGTTATTACCTGGAATGACAAGAAACAAATATTTGCAGGGACGACAGACTTTGATTTTTGTGAATTATAATTTTTATTATAATTATTACAATTTTGTGAATTATAATTTTTATTATAATTATTACAATTTTGTGAATTATAATTCAAAGGAATAACTGTAGCTGTAAAAAGATTATTCAGTGGGCAACATTCATTTTGACATGCTTAACTGTGCCGATACGTATATTTGAACAGCGAGTGTATAAATATTGTTATTTGATTCCCTAGTTTCTGACAATTAATTAAAATTTTTACGTGCTCCGTTAAGGTTTATTGAAAGATTCAGGTTGGCTAGAAGAAGCACTTTAAAACATATGAAGGAAAAAACTGAAAAATAAAATTGCGTTTATTTCTTGTATGTTATTGAGTAAAGAATGTTAGAGATGTGTTCGAACGTATTGCAAACAGGTTTCGATCGTAGATGGTTGTATCGATTGCTATAATAATATTTGATTGGTGATCAGTCGACTGTATTTTATGTATCTTGCGTATTTATGATCGAGTGAAGAACATTATTGCTTTCGCCTCGCACTATTAATGCTAAAAGAAGAAGGAATGCTTAATGAAATTAAACGATCAATTACCTAAGCGATATTTTAGTCTTTAATATTGAAAACGCGTTAAAGTCTTATAACGTCAGAATAAATATTGTATTTCGTTACGATGAAAATGAAAAGTGCATTTCAAACAATTAAGATGTCTAAATGAGCGTGCAAAAACTTTCATCCAGTTCTCATACTCGTCATTCTTATTTCGTTCCTACACAACGTACGTATAGACATCGTTTTCCAGTCTCATTGTTTAGCAACCTTGAACAAAGCTTCGTGAATTGCACGTTTAAGAATGGTCAGAAAATCCATTTCTTTCTTCATATTCTTCTTCCATTCGCCCCAAATTGTACCGAAGGCAGAGAACGACATTAAATCTGCCCCAAACCTTGAAATATTTTCACAATTGGATAACAATCCTTCTCGACAAAGGAGAAAGATGCCGTAGCAAGATTAACAAAACACGTGACACGAGATTAAAAAAGGACGAATGACGCATATTATACCGCAGTGATGCACATCCTGTAGAGGGAAATTACCAGGCAGCTACTTTAATCACTTTCTGCTTGAAAATTGTTCGTTTCGTGGCCTCCGTTTTTTCAATGATGTAATTGTCTCATTGCAGGCCAAGTTTTTCCAATTTATTCGGAACAAGGTTCCACCGCGGAAAAAAGGATAAATCGTCGACGAAAATTCTCGGAGAATTAGGATCGATAGACATAGCTCGCTTGAAAACGTGTTTCATATTTCAAAAGTCTGCCCACTTGACGAAACTATGAAAACAAGTGTAGATAATTCAGTATTTTTAGAGGTACAGTAACCCGTTAATCTCATAAACTGTAAGATATCGTAAACAGCATTATTGTTGTTTTAAAAATGATTTTCTAAGCCTATTTCATTAGACGTGTTCCAAGCAACTGATTCAATCAACACTTATATATATATATCTACTACTTCTGCTAACTTTACGGTTTTTCCTAGTAAAGTACTATTACTGATATGTGATAATAAGGAAGATTTTAATACATTCGTTACGTCATGATTGATGTAATCTACACAGAAAATTCTGCATTTTATGCAATCCGTTACCATTAAAATAACCAACTCTCATCGCTTTCAATTAATTGATTAATCATGGACCCCTTTACTGTAACTAAAGTGCATTTCAACTCATAGAATATGTCCATGAATAAATTCTAAAGGCAAATAATTCCATTTACCTTGAATAGCTTTCAAAAATAAACGCCGAAATTTTGCGAATAAACTGTAGTTTTATGTAATACGATATAAATGCATTTGTTTCAATGTATAATTAATTAAAACGTCGGGGAAATTCAATTTTCGATATACGGATGAACAAATTTAACGAGATCAGGAACGATCCGGGAACATTTTAAATCCGCGAAGTCGAAGTAATTTGTTTAACGAAAGAAAAATTAAAGCGTACACATTTATCGTAGCTATTATCTTTTCGACCATGCAACAGACAACAAGCAAATTCGCTGCTCTCAACACAACAGCCCGAAAGTTAATTTTTAATTTTGAAAGTTAATCTTATCTCGTTAATTTGATCTCTTTTCTTTATCTTTTAAATTACGTATAATGGAATGTGATCATTGCGGATCTTTATGCAAATTCTCATTTTCATTAATCCTTTTGTAAGTATATAAAGAAGCGACAAATTTCTTAAATTGACTAGAAAGATCCCTCGGATGAATATAGAATAGCAATGCAATTAATTTTCATCAGTGTACGCTTTTTCATGCATTTTGCAAGCCTCCGTGAACCGTAAGTGCATACAAATCCGCAGTCCAGTAATCACTAATTGCGAAGGACAGAACGCGTTCACGAATTCCGCGAGATCGAATTCCGGATCACCTGGTTACGGATCAGCTGGATTTTGATAGTTTTATCGGTAAGTGTTACAGCTCGTGCAACGGTAAGTGTTAAACAGGGTTTACGCTCAGAGTTCTGTCCTTCTGACTCATTAATTCAGACGAGCGACGGCACTTCACACGGGTAAATACGGTGCACGATCTTTTCCACGTTACGGGAGAGCAGCGGCTCTACAATTAGCGTGGTTCGCTGCCGGCATAAAATTGCACCTGGCAAACAATAGGGAAATTAGGGTCGCTAGTGTAAACGAGGCACAGTAACGCGCCACGGAGGACTTAATTCTTCTGACGTATCAAGAGCGGACTAGAAAGTGCTTTTGAATGCGGCCCCGTGTTAGGAACATGTCTAGCTGATAATGAACACTCGCGGACCCGTGTTTTTGATACAATCAACGGAAGATTAAATAGGACAAATTTTTATTCGTGTTTATTATTTTATGTTCATACCCCTGAATAAATAGGTTACTTTCCGAGGTAAGCTATTAATGCATACATTTCATTGACTCATTGTTATCTACGATCATTTTCTACCTCTCGGTCAATTTAACGTAATTTAATTTCTACTTGTAAATTTTTGCTACTTCAATCTGAACGGCTCAGATATTTTTTTTATTGTAGAATATTGTTTATTCTGTTTCACTGCACTTACATCTACTTATTTCGATCACGTAAACAATGCATTCCGATTCACCAAAATTGGCAATAATATTTAATTTGTTAACACTTCGACTGATCTGTTATGTCTTTCTAAATTGATTAGGATCCGCGGAATGTAAGAATTCAGTTGAGAAAAGTTATTTATGTTATTATACAACATAACTTTGCAATTCTAATTTGATTAAATAAGATACTTTACATTCATAGTTTTCAAAGTTTTCGAAGTTGTCGCGGCAGTCACAGTGTTAAATGAATGAATTTTTCCATTGAAAACACACGAATTATGAAAAATGCGTATATGAGCCGTTTATTTTGAAAGTGGCATAAGTCATTTTTTCAAAAAAATCGAGTTAATGGTAACACTAATTACAATTGAACGGTATCTTTTCATTTTTAAAAATTTGCAATCAATAAGTTGAGAACTATTGAGATTTGTTCGAGAGAAGTTTTGCTAATTAACGGTATAACAAACATGTTTATTTTGAAAGTGGCGTAAGTCGCTGTACTCAGGAAATGAATTGCGGGTCTTAGTGTAAAAGAAATAGAAACGTGTGATAAGTGTGTGTGAAGTATTGTTTTGAATTATTTTCAGTATTTTTAAAAAAGTTGTGATCACTGGACTTATTTTTATAAGTGCGAAAGAATAGTGCAGTTTTGTAAATTATATTATAGTGATGTGGCGGCTACTTCCAGACCCGCCAGCAGATGGCTATAAAATGTTTTATAAACTAACTTTAGATGAAAAAGATGAATTTCTAACTTTGGATTTGTCACCAAAAAGAGGAAGACCTAGGCGTTATTCACAAATAGATATGGATCCGTTATACGCTGGATCTCGTCCTGTTTCTTCAGCAAAATACAAAGACATGATGGACTTGCTTAATTATATACCCCCAATATAACACAGTTATTTAAAAAATTTGAAACAAAACACGATTTCCGAGGACTTAATCACTCCTATCGATGACGAAAATTAAATTGAACCGATGTATTTTCATATAAATTACTTATACTTATGTTTCAAAATGTACTAATAATTTTTGTATTTTATGAATATTAAAATAAAAAATACTTAAATCAAATCTTTATATTAAATATGTTCATGGTATAAATTATTATTATATATGTAATTTATTCAACAATTTTAGTAAATCACTGTCCTTTCAAAACATCACTTCAGTAAAATACGTCGGACAAAATTAATATATGTCAGTCATTTTTCTAAACTATTTATTTTGAAAGAGGCTTAAGTCACTTTACCGTAATGAAAAGTGGTGATTTTTTAATATTTATACGAAATTATTTATACTGAGAAAAATGTCAGTATCCTGAGATAACAAATACAAGTAAATCTTCTCGAAAGTTAGCATCCATATTTTTAAACGTGTTAAAACGCAAACCCTTAAATATATCGACTAAAAAACAAAGTGACTTATGCCACTTTCAAAATAAACGGCTCATATATTCATGCGTATGAAACAAGATTTACGGATTGTCTGAAAATCGAAGAACAATGGAAATGATTGTCGAATTTATTACATTAGAACGTGAATGATAACATTTTATATTGATACCAATTATTATATACGTAAATTAGAAAACAGATTGCAAACATTATTGAACGTGGTTTAGAATAGCAAAGCCCCGGAGTATTCAGGTGATTAGCCTACCTGTATACCTGCCACGCAAGAAACAAGTAGGCTAAGCACTATCAAAGATGGACAAGTCGGATACGCAGAGCACCGTCGAGTTCTAATCAGCTCGTCCGGTTGAGAAAGATCGACAAAAAGGATTCAACCAACAGTCGAGTAGAAAGAGAAAAATATTTTCCATTGAAGCGTAAAAAAATTGTATTTGGTACAAGTAGGTTAATAAGGCGTGCAATTGAATCGAACGAATGTGCCGTTATGAATTCAAAAAAATCGATGATATGCTTGAAACTGTACATTTCATTCATGGCATTCCGATCCGCTTTAATCTGTAAAAATCAGATACGATATTGTTAAGATTGCCTATTTATTCGATTATTCTAAGATTGTCTATTTATTCGATTATCCTAAAATTGACATTCCTGGCGCTGCAATAAACTCTTGCACGGTGTAACGCGGACTGTTTTCAATTAGACTGCAGATTTGATTCACATCAATCTCGGAACCTCATTTCCACCAGTCTTCCATTTCCGCTACAATTACCATGCGCATAAATTTTTCCTGTTGTTTGTACATTTGCGAAAATGAGAGAGCGCAGTGGCACGAAAATACGCCGCCTCGTTGTTCATTATCGGACTGAAATCAACGTCCAGAATAATAATAAAATATATAGTTAATATTGTTTTATTAAATACACGTTGAAATTTTAGTTTTTTTAGTCTTATGTAAAGACCCGCATAAACGATCTGATAATAGAAACATTACAAATAACTATCGAATACGAAACAACGAAAACATTCAAAGACTTTCACACGACTGTTACATCAATTACGTTTGATTTATAATTTAATTTTAACTCATCGAATTTATTGAAAGATGACACGTATTTATATTAAACATCTGTCTCTTCTTATCGATACAGACAATTTTAATTTTCCATAAAAATACAGCGTCATTAACGACTAAAATGAGGATTTTCATTTAAAATAAAGATTGTCTGCATCAATTGTAAGAAGCAGTTTCTTTCTTTATATATAATATAACATATATATATATATATATATATATATAATAAATTGCTTAAATTTCTCGAATCTTTTCTTCTACTTATTTTTGTCATAAATGCATCAAATCCATAGTCTACTAACAACTGATGCAATGATAAAATCAAAGTGACTTTGTCAATGTGGTCGAAATTATAAAATTTCTGTTTGTCCTAAAAAGATGAACGTCCAATAAATAAGCTTCCCGGATTAAAGCGTGTGTGCCGTATAATGATTGACGTGGTAACTGATAAAAAGTAATGGAAAGACCAATCTAACGAGTGAAGCGACATTCTCGCAAGTCGGTCACATTCATCATTCGGGAATCCCAATAAATTTCGTGATTTTAATGTCCTGTAAAAAGATCGGGCGCCGTTTTTACCGGGCTGCCGGCGCAGCGCTCGTAACTCATCGAGGAAATTCACTCCCGACAACATCCTATTTTCCACTGTTCTCCGGGGCCGGTTCCGATCATTACAGATTCAGAGAAGCGTCCTCGAATGCGTCACGTCGCGAGTACACGCCGGGAGCATGCGAATCGCGCGATTAGCTCACAAAGAAACTCTTAATCACGCGTCTTCCCATTTAACGGTTTTTCCTGCGGCACGCGAGCGCTGCGACTCGTTTTCCACGAAAAATATATCGACGACCCGCACGTTTCCATTAATTAGCTCGCGATCGCCTGAAATTAGGGGTTGCGTGACCGCTCGAGCCGTAAAACGGTCACTACGGTCGCCCGAGCCGCGAAGTTATGCTTAGGCAACGTTTTAACGGTCGATCTATTTATTGCGGACGCTTTTAGAAATGGTCAATGCTCGTATTTTTCGATCGAGTACTTTATTCAAATTATTCACTGAGGATGATGGAGAGATTATTGAACGGTTATCGAACGGCAAACACGCTAGAATGTCTTGATTTAAGGATTCAGCTGCTTGGGAACAGGTTAATTGGAAACATGAAAAAACCAGTTACGTTGTACATTTTTTTTTTTTTTTTTTTTTTTTTTAGGAACTGGTGTCTTGTTAACATCCAAGAGATTAGGAACACGAATTTCTGGGGTCGACGTTGAATTTAGATTGACTTTTTGTGAAAAGAATTTGAATATCTTCAAAGTGGCAGGAATGCGATCCTGACGCTTGTTTTATTACCTTTCGAACGGTAAAATGTACTGTAAACGCGCAGTCATTTATTCTTGCTTGTTAGTGTTTTTTTTTAGACCGAACACGCTGTAACAATTTATATTGTTTGTGTACCAAGTACTTGATATTATACATTTCTTTCCTAGTCAATTGCTTAGTAATTAAGCTGAGTGGTTTTATAAAAATTGCATAATTAAGCTCGTAAAACTGTTACAATTTCATTGTTACAAATTATTAGAAGTCGACTCTAAGAAATAAATCATTTGCCTAGGTCAGTTCCCACTTCAACTTAAAATTTATATTTAACATTTTATTAAATATCCTTTACTATGTAAATTTCTAATAAAAATTTTTATTCTCTTGTCCACATCATTTTGTAAAAGAGTGCTTTCCCTCGTCAGGCAAAACGGAAAGCAAACAAGTAAATAATGAAGGATGCAACTATGTTTCTATTATTCAGTCTAATTGAAGCACCAGTAATAAATTCAAAAACAAAAATTCATGTTCCAGGTTATTGTAATAATTAGAATGTAGATTTTTAAGCAAAATAAAAATTGTCTGCATTCATTGCAAAATCCAGATCTACATAGACATTCGTTTCTTTCTCTGACAATTTTAACGACTAAAAAATAATACAACAGTGCCATTAATACTCTACACCGCGACAAAACTATAAGACACTCACGAACATTGTGAAAAATTCTATGTAACTTAGAAATTTATTTTTCTTTTACGGATAATATTATTGTTTACGTTCTAAAAAAATCATGTCGCTCAGTTGTATGAAATACGTAAGTAAGCAGCCTCGAAAACTGAGACAAAAATTTTAAATACGTTATTCGATCCGCGACAAAACTGTAAAATAGTCTCCGGTAAACTGGCGAATTGTTGTTATTAGGCGTGCAGTATTTAAAGTGATACTGCGTGTGCAATAGTTTTTCATTACACAAAATGCCGCGCGGGAAAAACTACATGCAACGGAGATCAATATAATTAACAATTTAAAGAAGGAAAACTATACGCTGCGAAAAATTGCCCATATATTAGGGAGATGTCGTTGTGCAGTTTATAGATATTTAAAAAAATAAAGAAAAATGTTGAAAAGAACCCTGGTGGTCGTCCAAAATCAAGAAGTGTGCGAGAAAGATGACAAATTTTAAGACGTGCTTTGAATTCTGCAATGACGGCATGGAAAATAGCAGCTGAATCCGATGTTGAATCGAGTGCTAGGACAGTGCAAAGAATGATAAAGGATTCTAAGCATTCGAAAAGGCTTAAAATGGAAAAACAACCACCACTAACTGATAAACATAAATAAGTCTCGGATTGGAATTTGCAGAGCATATAATATAATATAATATATAATATAATATTATAATTATAATTATATAATATATATATAATTATTATATTATATTATATATATATATATATATATATATATATATATATATATATATATATATAGAGTTATTACTCTATATATATAATATTATAATTATATATATAATTATGTAATATTATTATAATTATAATATAATATATAATTTTCATACATTTAATAATATTTATTGTAGAATATACTTTCCATCGTTACTTATGACTTCTTGCCAGCGTGATGGCAACTTGTAAATGCCATTTTTAAAAAATGATTTATTTTTAGAGGCGAAGAACTCAACTAGTGCTTGGGTGACATCAGCTTCAGTTTTGAATTTTTTTTCCTGTAAAAGGTTTTGCAAAGAGAGAAACAGGTGATAATCGGAGGGTGCTAGGTCTGGGGAGTATGGTGGATGTGACAGAATTTCCCAGCCTAGCCCTGCGATTTTCTGACGAGTCGCCAAAGCAGCATATGGTCTGGCATTATTATCGGTAGCCATGTTTTCACGATCGCGTCTCACTTAATAATGACATGAGACATCTTTGTTTCAGTTTATTTAGGAGAGTACATGTGTGTAAATGCAATGATGAAGAGAGATAGTCATACATGTCTCAAATCAACATGTGCATATGGATTGAAACTTGAAGTGACACTATCGGAGCAACTATAGGATTCTATAGAAAGAAGGATATTGAATTTGTTTCTACAAAAATGAATAGTAGAACGTACATGGATATCGTTAATAGACAACAATCGAAATATGTAGAAAAAATAGCTAAGCAAAGGTATATCTTTCAACATGATAACGCAGCTGTGCATACTGCAAGAATAACACGAGCTTATTTCGAAGATACAAATGAGCCGTTTATTTTGAAAGTGGCATAAGTCACTTTGTTTTTAAGTCGATATATTTAAGGATTTGCGTTTGAACACGTTTAAAAATATGGATGCTAACTTTCGAGAAGATTTACTTGTATTTGTTATCTCAGGATAGTGATATTTTTCTCAGTATAAATAATTTCGTATAAACATTAAAAAATCACCACTTTTCATTACGGTAAAGTGACTTATGCCACTTTCAAAATAAACGGCTCAAATATAGATATTTTATCGTGGCCAACAAAACTGCAGGATTGGAATATTATTAAAAACTGTTCGAGAATGCCAGATGAGGAAGTACGCTCAAGAAGGGAAAGCAGTTTAACACCATTGAAGAATTAAAAAATGTGTATTGTGGATAGGTGGAAGAATTTGGAACAAAACGCAATTAAAAAACTGTATAAATCTTCACCACAAAAAATGTTGGAATTGGTAAAAAGGAAAGATAGACATACACATTGTTACAAGGTAACAAAAAGAATTCTATGTGTTGATTTTTTACGGAAAATCCAACCTGTCTTATAATTTTGTCGCGCCCGTTTTTCTTATAAACTGTTACCATTACTGTAAAACAGCAGGAATACTGGTCTATTTTTTATATGTTACTACAGAAGAGATACTCTGCATATGTTTATATACAAAAACTTTTGTGTTTAAGAAACACAAAATAAGTCGTTTCTATGATTTCTTCTCATACAATTTATTTTACAATTTCTAGGTATCATTCGTTATAATTTCTTTCTTCTAGAATTTCTAGATATTATTCCTTATTCAAAAATACTTTCTGATAGAAATCGTACAACATTTAAGTAAATAAAATATTCTCATTATTATAAAACAATATACGATAGTTGCGATTGGGGCTCGGTAATTCTAGGGTTAAACATCCTAAACATTTTTATTTTTCATTTTCAACTTCTTTCGTTCTTCTAGTCTTTTTTCAACTTCTCTTAACTAGTCTTTACTTAGCTATTTTTTGTACATATTTCGATAGTTGTCTATTAACGATATCCATGTACGTTCTACTATTCATTTTTGTAGAAACAAATTCAATATCCGTCTTTCTATAGAATCCTATAGTTGCTCACATCACATAATTTCACCGCCACCCATTTGCCGCCTTTGCTACGTGATTTCTTCTTTCCTCAGATCAGGGAAATAATAATCTAGGCCATTATAGGTCCATCTAAATTAAAACTGATATATTATTTTATATACATTATTATTAATTTTATTAATAACATTAATATTATTAACCACTTGACATACGAATAAAATGTGCATCGACGCGTCCGAAGAATACTATTTAATTTGGCTCAACTGGACACTCATGTACAAGCTCAGAAACAGGGCCTTTTCTTTTTAAAGTTACATTGCTATATAACATTCAATAGGGTTGAAGTATAGTGTTAGTGTACAACAATTAAGTAATAGTATAAAATAATAATTTAATAATTTTGTAATGTGTGATACATCTCAAAGCATTTAGTAATATGTAGCGGAACGAGGCATATTTTACACTGCCAAATTGTTTCACTTCTTATATTATGTTTTACGCAAACATGGCATCTTTTTGCAGGATGTTGCTTTTTATTTGTCGCGGGTATATGTTCAGGAAAATGTGTCCAATATTTTGCTTGTAACCGAGTTGGGCATTCACTTTGCGACCGTCTGCCGCGTGTCGGATAGTCCGGCAGGGACAAATTACAAAGCATGTCTTCTGCAATATTCAATCGAAAATTCACAATCGATTGCTTTTGTGAAGTAGGCAATTTGGAATATAAAACATAAGCATTATAAATAGCTACATCAAACATATAAAAAAATATTTTTTTATATCCTTTTGCACTTTTTCTCATGAGGGGGAAACATGCAAGAGATTGGTCCTGCTTGTCTACACCTCCCATTCCACGATTATACTCCAGAACACAGGTCGGTTTTATTTGTCGATGCAATTTTGTTTATCGGTACTGTTAGGAGGGGGAAAGCATCTCCAACAGTCTAAACAAAACAGCATCAATGCACGACCGAAACAATTAAAGAATCTAATAATGAAATGCACGGCGTTCGCCGAATACAGTTCTTGACGTCTTGGAGACGTCAAAGTCTACAATGGCACATGAAGTAAATGACGTCTCCCAGACGTCATTGTATGTCAAGTGGTTAATTAATAATAATTATTATATTAATATTATATTATTCCACTTTTTACGCCACGCAGTCTAGCGTCCATACAAGAAAACATTTCCGTTGTTCTGCAACACTGTGACCGATGACTCACATACCTACATGCGTTGCGTAACCGTTAAACCGCTAAAATCAACCGCAGCTATAAAATCGCTATTAAAGCTTCGTTCAGGAACTGTCGGAGGAATAAATGAGATTCTGCATAACGATAATTCCGATTTTTCGTAACGGCCGTCGTTCGGTTCTAAAGGAATAGAAATTGTCCGTGATAGCGGTGTGGCGCAACGGATAATCCGGCGTTAGGATATTGGAAAGTTTCGTGGCGTAATCGCAAAGATTCGTCCGCGGTGCCTGATCATGCATTCACGTGGGTGGAAAACGCGCGTGCATTCACGCGTGCATCACGGACGCGCCTCGGACTGGGTCTGGTGACAGGAGGGAGCCTAACCGTACATGCTAGGATGGTTCTTCCGGTGAGGGCATGTCCGGTGCTTCAGACAATACTCCGACGATGAATCGCGTCGGAAAAGTCTTTCAAGTGATTCTCAACTACTATGAATAAACCATAACTCCTGGTTTAAGCGCTCCGCCACGGGAACGGTGTACGTGCTGAAATTTACACGTTCCGTCGCTAAAGTGCCTGACCATTAGTTAAATCTCCTTGTAGATTGTGTACGATGTGGAACTTCGAGTTTGAACAACTTGAAGATTAACACGCTAAGCGCCGTGTCAGTCACTGGTGGCTGACACCATAGAGGGTATCTCGGAAATGGGGGATTGCTGAGGTCATTTGAAGTAACTTTTTCCTTTGCGAAAATGCAATTCACGGCTCCGTTTACGAGTTATTAACGAAAAACCGTGGCCAATGAGAGACGAGATCGGTTGGCGCGAGACGGGTGGGCCAATGAGCGGAACTGGACTTCGCGCGCTCGTTGGCTAGGTCGCCTAGCGCCAGCCGAGCTCGCATCTTATTGGTCAGTGTTTTTTTGTTAATAACTCGTAAACGAAGCTGCGGATTGCGTTTTCGCTAAGGAAAAAGTTACTTCAAATGACCTCAGGAACCTTCCATTTTCGGATTGCGAGACATTTTTGGGACACCCTGTATTTTCCGATCGGATTGTGTCAATCACCGATCGTCGGTGACCGACGGTATTCAATTAAAAAATTATATTCTTCTCTATAAGTAAAGTTTAAACAATTTCGAGATTATGAAAGATTATAAATATTACTTGTTAGCAACAAAAATTTTAACGAGTAGGAGTAAAACACCGTATTCGCAGGTTTCGCAGAATGTTATAACGCGGACTGAACGAAAAGGAAGGCAAAACAGGCTTGGCGCTTAATCTCAAAAATTTCGTAAAATTAAAGAACTTCATCAAATTGAATTTTGCTTAAATTAATTTTCACGCTAATCCAATTATCATTTATTAATTCTATTAAGATTCGCAAACGGTAAGAATGTTGAAAAAGTAATTGATGCCATATAACTTTGCTTTGGAATTTTAATTTAAGTATTTTATTTTTTCAATATTCTTACTGTTTGCGAATCTTGATAGAATTATGAAATGATAATTGAATTAGCGTAAAAATTAATTTTTAGAAATTAAATTTTATAATATAATAATAGTGTATAATATAATAATATAATAGTGTAATTATGATACAGTTTTTTGATAGCGCAATTATGATACACTTTATTAATAATACGAACAGAATAAATTTTGTTAATAATATAACCGTGATACAATTTTTTTAAAAATTGTACCGAATCGAATTTTATAATTCAAATTTTCGCGATGCGCGTGTACGTGACAACGGCCGTCAAAATGTCAGAACTCGCAGGTCTGGCTTTAACGGGTCTTTGGGCTTTGACCGATCTGAAATGATTTTTCAGAATTTTTGTTTTTAGGAAAACTGATGGTTGTATCAGTTGCATATTTTGCTGACATGTTTACGAAACCGTGTAGGATATGTAGAATACAGAATTTTGAGCTTGAGTGACTTGGGAGTCGAGCTAGATCTTAAAACTCACGGATCCGGCCTTTATGAGATCTGTCTTCACAGATTGGCCAAAACCGGTTTCTCAACATTTCCTCAAGAAGACCAATGGACATATTAATTTCAAATTCTCTGGACATGTCCGCGAAACTCTACAGAATGTCTACAATGTGAAATTTTATAATTACAATCAAGATTTGTGTATGCAACAATTTTTCTCATGTTATTTAGAGATTAGCAAATTTACTTTCGCTTTGAAAAATTTGCCAGAGACGCATTGATTATTTATTGTCAAAACGTTCAGAATTGTAAGCTTTTAAAAACATTTTAGAGACGTACGTTCGCCGCGGGAAGTATATTGACAGCTTTTCGAACGGACTAACTTTTTTAGAACTGGTCCAAATAACTTGAATTTAATTATACTAGTCCGACCAGCATGCTAGGGAACGAGTAAACAATAATTTCTTTAGATTGCAATTGTTTGGAATGATACAAAAATTAAATTAGAATAGAATAGAATAGAATAACATTAGATAGAATATTGTTATTGTTATTATAGAATATATTATATAGAACAATATTATATTGTTATTATAGAATATATTATATAGAACAATATTATATTGTTATTATAGAATATATTATATAGAACAATATTATATTGTTATTATAGAACAACAATAGAACAATTTATAACAAATTATTCGAATAAAATATTCGACTAAAAACTATTTATTCGGATCTTAAGATAAATATTTACTCGAAACAATTCGAATAATGCCCAACTCTGATTATTTTCGCTATTTAATATACGCATAAAATTACCCTAAAAGTGCAAAAGATAGCTTGAGAGAGAGAGAAATTATTTATTCATCGATAGAAACCCAGAAGAGAAACGAAGAGTTTGCTTCCGTACAAAAAGCGGAAAAAAACATGTAACAACTAAAATTATATATTTAAGCCCTACTTTTTCATTTTATATTACTAGTACATGTATTTGGTTTTTTGTTGGGATAGAATAATGAAAATAAAGTGCAGGATTTTAATGATTTATAAACAAATTTCTGAGAAATGCAATTTTTGTTTTCAATTTAATTCAATTAAATTGAACATCCTCTCCATTTTCATGTTGCTAACATTGTTCCGAAACCAGTAGTTCCACATGAACGGGTCGGATGTGAGCAAAAGTCTGCATATAATTCAGGAAAAATATTTAATTTTAATTTATATTAATTATATATAATTATATAAATATATAAATATTCTATACATAAATTTATTATCTATCTCTATATAAATTTATAATTATCCTCATTATATTTTACACAACCTGTTCAAAACATTTCGCATAACTTCGTGGCAGGTGTCACTTTGGCATTATTATTAGATGATTTCTCCAACAGCTGCTAATAGCAGTCAATTTTTATTTCGTTATCAATGTAAGGCGTTCTTCTTCAAAATGCGATCAAAGCGAACACTGAACTCCATCGAACTCATGATTAAAAGATGAAATGAAAATTCAACGTATCCAATTGGACACAACACAAAGAATGTGAGAGATAAAAAAAAGTGTCCTATGACATAATTCAAGTACATACTAAGTACATTAAATTCTGTAAAAAGTATTTACTTTCAAAGAACAAAACAATGATAAAAGATGATATAAATTTAGGATGATTCTGAGATGGATTACTTTGAACAAACGGTAAAAAAGATCATAGTAAATAATAAGTCACATGTTCGATCGACCACTAGCGAATAAATTCAGTATTATGGGGGTATCTTTTAAAACTGACTTTCTTCCGCTTTTTCTATGGAAACCGAGCGCTGTGCGCCGCGACGACTTTTATCGTTAAACAAACAGCCGCCAAGAATTCGACGCGCGATGAGCCGGTGACAACGAGCCTGCTTTTTTCTAATCGGAATCACTGTCATTAACTTTCCCCGTTCTCCGGTCGATCACCAAAGAAGCACAGGGTACGAACCACGAACCCATTTATCTGGCCTGCAATCTCGACGTGGTATTACGTTTAAATTAATAATCCCCGTTGCGTCGCGTGATTGCCGCCACTCGGAAACACGTCCGTTACACGCGTGTTATTACCGGCCGCGTGCAATTTCAATAATAATTATAATCAAGCGCGGTTGCGCGTCTCGGAACGAAAAAACTCTGCCAATGTAGCAACTTCCACCCCTATAACCATTTCTCCCTGTTCCGAGAGACCTCGATGCCGTTTGAATTCGCCTCGCGCGATACAATTTGCCGAGGAGTCGTTCCCTCAGCTTTCGCAAACTTTTCTTTTCACGATAGATGGATAATTAACTGGTTTTTACAGACAACAATTCTACACGAAACTGTTAGACATCGTTTAACGTTATGGTACACGAGGCACATTCACCATTGGCGCATGGAGCTCGATCTTTTATTCGTATCTTTTTGTTAATAAACGACGCGCTTTGTTGGCATTCGATGAAGTTAGTATCTTGTTAAGTAAAATTGTTACGAGTGGAAGAAGAATTTATTTAGAATTCGATAAGAGAACAATCGTTTTCTGAGCGGATTTCGTGGACATAAAATTGGGGGACTTTTATGGAGGCTTGATTGTCACAGCGACAGTGATGTAATAAATTTGTTCTTGTAACGGTGTCTATTTATGTTACTATTAGTAATGCAACAAAGAAATATTTTGTATTAATCATGACCGAATCTTTACACTCTGGAGACCAGAGAAATAATGCACGATTCTGCATGAACTTTTATAGGTTAAAGGAACTGAAATTTTTAAGTCGCTGAACTTCTTCTGAAACTGTAAAATAAATTTTCTCAAGCTCTATGCTTCGATAAAAAAACATATTCTGGCCAAATAGTGTGATATAAACAGACAACTGATTTTATGTATTTAAGATAGCAATGAATAAGTGCAGACATTAAAAGAATTTAGGTATGCTTTTACATTATTTTTTCTTTCTACTTATTAAAATTCTGGAAAGAGAATTTTCATTTAACTTTCATTCTAATATAACTGATATCAACTATATTATTTTTATTTTCAATAAAGATCTACATGTGCGCGATTGTTTCATTAAAAATATAGTTGAAAAAAAACGTGGATTATTAAAGTTCTGAAAAGAGAATTTTTATTTAACTTCTATTCTATTACAACTGATATTATTGTTTATTTTTATTTTCAATAAAGATCTACATTTGTACGACTGTTTCATTAAAAATACAGTCGAACGTGGATTATTGCTATGTATGTTCAACCAGTAATGTTACAATTCGTTGGTTAAATATTCATTGTTGTTAGAGATAGTGTTCCTCATTTCTCTCTATCATAAATCCATCACTACAGTTTAAATATTGGGTTGGCAACTAAGTAATTGCCGATTTCAGTTACAGATGTCTCTCACTCCCATTCTTATGATATCCGTAAATGTTATACTATCAAATTATTATTATTATTATTATGTTATTTTTTTATTATTGAAACTTATGAATTATTGATTATGATTATATGAATTATTGATAATTATTTATAATTATTATGAAATTTATGAATTATGGAAATATTTATTATTATTATTATGTTATTTTTTATTATTGTGAATGTTAGCAACTGGACAAATTGAATGCAGCGGTCAAGGAAAACCGACCAGAATTGGTCAATCGTAAACGACGAAAAGACTAACTGACTTTTAGAAAACGTTTAGCCAACCCACAATTATTCCGAATGATAAATAAATAATTCAGTTACGTTACTATTGGGTTGGCAACTAAGTAATTGCCGATTTCAGTTAAAGATGTCTCTCACTCCCATTTTTGTGATATCCGTAAATGTTATATTATAAAATTATTATTATTATTATTATTATTATTATTATGTTATTTTTTATTATTGTGAATGTTAGCAACTGGACAAATTGAATGCAACGGTCAAGGAAAAGCGACCAGAATTGGTCAATCGTAAACGACGAAAAGACTAACTGACTTTTAGAAAACGTTTAGCCAACCCACAATTATTCCGAATGATAAATAAATAATTCAGTTACGTTACTATTGGGTTGGCAACTAAGTAATTGCCGATTTCAGTTAAAGATGTCTCTCACTCCCATTTTTGTGATATCCGTAAATGTTATATTATAAAATTATTATTATTATTATTATTATGTTATTTTTTATTATTGTGAATGTTAGCAACTGGACAAATTGAATGCAGCGGTCAAGGAAAAGCGACCAGAATTGGTCGATCGTAAAGGTGTCATTTTCCACCAGGACAATGCTAGGCCGCACACGTCTTTGTCCACTCGGCAAAAATTGATGGATATTGGTTGGGAATTGATGTTACACCCACCATATAGCCCTGATCTCGCGCCAACGAATTACCACTTATTTCGATCCCTGGACAACTCCCTTCGTGGTAAAACTTTTAATGACGATGACGCTGTAAAATCTCACTTAACTCAGTTTTTGGCCGAGAAGGATCAGACTTTCTACGAGCGTGGAATTTTCAAGTTGTCAGAGAGATGGCAAAAGGTCATCGAACAAAATGGAAAATACATCACAGATTAAACTTCATTCCAAGTAAAAAAAAATTTGTTATTTCCCTGAACAAATCGGCAATTACTTAGTTGCCAACCCAATATATTGTCTAAATACATTTCACACGTAAACAGAGCAAAGTGAGGATATATATTTGTAACATGTGCTCGTTGTAAGAATCAGTAAAAATTTAAGGTGGTGCTGTAACCATGCGACGATTCTAATGTGTTAGAAACTTAAAATAATAAACCTTAATCGAAATAATGCGTAAATAATGAAATATTTCCATGTAAGAGATGTCATTTGAATATAAATACACGCGTTTTAGGAAGAATTATTTGTATGAACCATTTGCAATACTATATGCAGCACAGAATTTCACAGACGACGTTTAATATTAACGTTATGAAATTACAAGTATGAAAATGCCAACAACAAATATTTCGTTCGTTTGTTCAACAATTAATTGCATTATTGTAGCAAATGAAATGTTTGTAATTACCGGTGAAATTAGAGCATCAGTTTTTATAACCACCGCATTGTTCCATCGAATAATTTTTCTCATTCTCGGCCAACAAGCGAATCCTTTTTCTATGTATATTCATCGTGCAATTCTCACCCTGCAAGCCGCGTATGAGCGTCCCACAAAGGGCAGAGACCACCGATGCGTTGTGAACATCGTGGAAGCACATTATCACGTGTCATTCGAAATGGAAAAGTGTCGTGAAGCAGGCAATAACGCGCACCGGAAATAACACGCGAAAAGGAAGGAAGGGAGTAGACGGCCTGAGAGCCAACGAAAATAAGTCAGAAATCGAGCAATATACCGTCGTGGTCGTGGGAGAGCACGAGGAATTCGCGGCGGATCGTGGCACTATCATTTCTCAAGGCGACAAATCGACCTTCGTAAACAGGAGCCTCGACGGTTCGCGATACGAGATCGCATCGATTCAAAACCTCCTTCCTCTTTCCCACGACGTCGGAGAGGAATCGGCCATGCGTTGCGACGAGCGGTTTCGCGATCCGGAATTCGTTTCGAAGACGAGAAACTTTCGCGGGAATGGAGTGCTCTGACAACGAGCAAAGCATTTCGCAACTTGGATCTCCGGTGTCGTTGAAATATCATTGTTCTTGGCAGTTTAGATCAGTATTCGGCGCATCCGGTGGCCCGCAGAAATTTCCTGCCGATCCGTGACAAATTTTGAACACACATCCGTAGGAGAGTGCCTCTGAGAATATCCATCTCAAAGTTAGAAACTTGTTGAATGTTTTGATCGCTTTCCCAATTTTCTAATTGTTCTTTTTTAAAATGAACATTTTCATGTCAGTAATGAAAACCGAACAGGGAAATCTGCGGCCAAATTTTCTGTCAAAGCAGCAGCAGATATTACAGCAAGCAAAAATTGTAATTTTGTGACACTAAATTTAATCGATAGAATGCTTCCTATATTGATTTTTATTTCTTTCTTAGTCGTTTGCCTATCTACCAAACATTTTTTTTACTTTTGCCAGTCCGTAGCTATAAAAGGGTTGATTAACGTTGATGTAGATTGCACGCGAATTCGATTTATGTACCGAGTAACACAAATTCGATATTGAAGATGCTGCATAGAAGACTTTGATGAGAATTTTTGGAGATTTTTATGAGGATTTTATATGAGATTTTTGTCAGAAATCAATTCTTTTTATCGTAAATGAAAGGTTCTCTTTCAAGATGTTACACAGAAATAACACAACAGTCTTGTAATAAATGGAAACGGTTGAAAAAATATTCTACGATATTAAATTATAAATGATGCGAATGATTATAAAGATTTTGAGAAAAATATTTTATTAATTCAATAAAAGAGCAGCTGAGTTATTATGAATACACTATAACTCTTTGCAAGATTTCCACTATAATTTCATGATGTTCATGTTGTGTATAAAAAAAAAATAAAAATAAAAAAAAATAAAAAAGGCAAAAACATATAAAAATAGCGTATTGTTATTTTGTGTACAGTAGAAACTCAATCTGAAATTATATTATTATTTCCATCAAGCTAAAACTTGGAGCGTATTATTTAATTTTATACAGTTAAATAGATATAAATTATATTATATATATAAATTATTTATTATTATTAATTATTTTATTATTATTATTATTAATTATTATACATATAAATTATATTATAGATATAAATATTTCTCACAGCAGTTACACAAATATTACAATTAACTATTTTCAAATTTAGTTTAAATTTAGGATCATCGCGACATCTGCGCTTGATAGTACGAAGTCACACATCTACTGTCGATATAGTAGCTTCCTCCAAACAGCATTCTCTACATTCTGCATTCCAGGATGCACTATCGTCGGTAACACAGAATTTCTCAATTTCCCACTTACCGTTCGACGGTAAAACACCAAAGGAACCCTACACATTTATATATTCTGCTAAACAATGAATTAAAGAATCGCATTATCCAATCGACTCTCCGTTTCAAGATTTATAATACAAAATTAAATGGAAAGATATGGAACACAATAAAAAAAATAAAAAAATTTTATAAAACAGAAGCAAACAGTTCAGATACAAACCTCGCGTTACCTATAATCGATAAACTTACCGAACGATGGTAAACAGTTTTCAGAAACTGAACAACAATTCCCTCGCAAATTCAAATTCAAACGGGCTTTCTCGAAATCGTTAAAGATACATGCGTTATCGATCGGACAAATTGTCGATTCGAAAGGACGATTCGCAGTTACCGCGGATGTTTACAGAGCACCGCCGTTAAACATTGCTCGAGAATTTACCCGATTCCGCGACGTACTGCGCTAATCACCGCTTATTAAGAATTTAACGGCGGGCTCGCGCGAGCGGAAAAGTTTCTTTGTCGTTGGTGGCGCTCTTTAAACGAGGGACCGTGCCCTCCGGGAATTGCACCTCTCAAACAATGTCTGCTCGTTACGAACCCGGCCGCCGGTATTTGTCGGTGGCAGTCGCGGCAGTTTCAACGACAATTCAAACAAAGCGCAATTAATACCGGGTGGTCCGATTCTCCGGGCATTAGCCGCGAGATAAAGCACCGAGGAGAAGCGGAGTTGCGCGCGATTTGCCTCGCGCCGATCAAACAGTCGCTTCCGTGTTCTTGTTATGCATCGTGGGTCGTGACTATTTCTGGATCCGTGATCGTTACCGGCGAAACCATTGCCACCGGCGAATCTCGATCGAGAGAAAAGTATTGTTTCAAGGTATAATCACCTGGAAGTGTAGCAATTCTCCGGACGGAAGATACGAAGGCCGATTCGTTGATATTATCGAGAGATACAATGGCTGTGACGATGATCGTGAACGTTTATTTTCAATTTATTAAGTCTACCGGAAAGTTCTGTCCGTTTCTGAATTGAAATATAATATATAATATAATATATAATATAATATTATAATTATAATTATATAATATATATAATTATTATATTATATTATATATATAGAGAGTTATTACTCTATATATATAATATTATAATTATATATATAATTATGTAATATTATTATAATTATAATATAATATATATAATATTATAATTATATATATAATTATGTAATATTATTATAATTATAATATAATATATAATAATATTATATAATTATATTATATAATATAATATATAATTTTCATACATTTAATAATATTTATTGTAGAATATACTTTCCATCGTTACTTGTGACTTCTTGCCAGCGTGATGGCAACTTGTAAATGCCATTTTTAAAAAATGATTTATTTTTAGAGGCGAACAACTCGACTAGTGCTTGGTTAACACCAGCTTCAGTTTTGAATTTTTTTTCCTGTAAAAAGTTTTGCAAAGAGAGAAACAAGTGATAATCGGAGGGTGCTAGGTCTGGGGAGTATGGTGGATGCGACAGATTTTCCCAGCCTAGCTCTGCGATTTTCTGACGAGTCGCCAAAGCAGCATGTGCTCTGGCATTATCATCGGTAGCCATGTTTTCACGATCGCGTCTCACTTAATAATGACATGAGACGTCTTTGTTTCAGTTTATTTAGGAGAGTACATGTGTGTAAATGCAATGATAAAGAGAGATAGTCATATATGTCTCAAATCAACATGTGCATATGGATTGAAACTTGAAGTGACACTATCGGACAGAACTTTCCGGTAGACCTAATAAATTGTTTGGTACTTCGCATTCCGTTGCAGTTCTGTTTAAACCTTCCTTTAACCACTTAGCTGCGTCGATCTATTTTTACGATCAATTTTGTATGCGTTTTTAATCGATCATACCGGGTGCGGTTCCTTTTGGCAAGTTGTTCTAGAATTATTCTACAATGTGCGAAATTTATGAATATGTTTCATAAGCATTTTAATCTAAATCGTAGAAAAGATATTTTTGTTGCAAGATATAAAATTGTCATTGTCTTATGACGTGTGTATACGTCATCCAGAGGTTATTTTGTGACATTTATGAAAAATTTGGTTTATCATAATATTTAGATGATTTATAATATGAGTGTACAGGATGTGCACTCAGAGTTAATCTTTTTGTAGATCATATTAACCTTTTACGTTTTTAATTAATTTTTTTGTAGATTATAATCATCTTTTGCACTGTAAATTAATCTTCTCTGGATAATGTTCAGCTTTCAGCAAATCAAATAAATCCTTTTGCAAATCACATTTCGATAAATGAAATTCAGCCTTCTACAAAATAAATTCACATATTAATAAAACTCATTAAATTTACAAATAAAACAAAAGACAGCGAAACTCGATCTGTGAAAAGATTAATTTTACTCGGAAAGAGAGCTGAATTTTATTTGCGAAAGGATCAATGAAAGCTGCAAAAGGTTTCATTTAATTTGCTCAAAGGCGAATGTAATCTAGACAATGATTAATTAATTTAAAGTGCAACAGGTGAATATAATCAACAACAGAATTAATTTCGAGTGCGAAACCTGTAATGTAAATGGCTTTTATATGTATAATACGAATATACCATAAAGTCGCAAAAATAATGTAAAAAAAAGATAGATACTTCTTCCATTATACCCATTTTAATATATCATTCTAGTCAGTCCAGAAAAGTCAACGATACAACCACTAACTAAATGCAACAATACCTGTCACTTTTCCGAAATGATTTCATATTATTATAATATAACTTAATTAATCATAAAATAAAAATTTTTTAGCTGAACAAAGAGCTTAACCGATTAAATCTGAGAAAAATTGAGCGCACTGCTTGTGATAGTACCTTCTCAGGGAATTAATATAAAAAAGACCCTATTTTTGTTTTCGAGAAATTTTCTATTTTCCGATTTTGTTTTTTTTTTGGTTTCTCATTTTTGATAACCACAGCTTGCAACCGAAAAATCTGAAAAAATTCTATAATATGCGGCGTGATGTCCAAAAGAAACCACATTTTTTTTTCAATTTTAGAAAGCCATCGAAGAGGGGAAACAGGCGGAAAAGCGCGCAATCTAATTAACCCTGTAACTACCCTTACGAAGTAGTCAGTTACAGGATTGAAATTGATCGCAGATGACTTTTCCTTGGTCTGCTATCGAACAGTATTATACTCATCGAAAAACGTCTAAGGGCAATTTCGACCATCTTAATCGTTTAAACCCTCTTATTCTTGACGGAGATTTATATCGGCGAGTTAAATGCAAACTGGATCGTTTCTGCATCGATTCGAACGTTGATAGAATGCTATTATAAATTGTTAGGCAATTCTGAAATCGTTATTAAATTATGCGACGGTCTATGGTTTTCAAATTGCCCGTTAATCATCGTTACCGATACTCATCAGAGCCAGGAACGAGCAACCTGCTCCCGACGCTTACGTTCGTAACCAGTGACGCGACTTATAAATATATTTGCCCGGGTAAAACCGTTTAGCACGGCTGTCGTTCTTCAAACAAGATTAGACAGATTAATTTTCCGTGTGTTGCAGGGAGACTCACCTATTGGAGACGCGGTGTTGGCTTCCCGAAGGCTGACGGTTTCTGGTTCAACAGCAGCTTCGTCTTCCTCGATCAATGGCGGCGGTGGTGCCAGGGGTCGCGATTCGTAGCCCCAATGTTGCCGGAAAGCACGTGCCCCGCCGTCCAATCGAACACGTGGCAGTTCGACGAACATCGCATCCCCCAACTGTCAATCAAAAGTGATAATTATGTTTCCAATGTGCCAGCGGTACGGTTATTTTAAATGATTTTTCTATATTTAATCCCAAAATCTTAGCAACTTTTACATGGCTTGATTAAGTGTTTTAAAATACGTCGAATTCGTTATGAAGTTATCGAACATAATCTACTAAATATGGATATTATTATCAATTATTCTATCGTCAATGTTTATGAACTACGATTAACATTAACCCTTAAATGCATGATTTTTTGTTTTGAATTTTTAAAAAATCGTTTCTTATTGGAATGTAGTCATAGGTTACGTAAAAAATAAATAAAAAAATCTAGGTAATAATATTGAGTATTTATTTTGACAAAAAGTTGTATGTAGACTTTTGGCAACAATATGCGTTTATTACTAACATTTGTTGTAGACGTAAACAAATGGTCATGTATTTATATTATCTATTAGTATAGGAATTTTCATATTATTTATAAATGAAATGCAGCAAAGCAATTGCGATTTTTGTTGTGACACAAAGCAATTAGATAAATCACTCCTTTATAGGAAACTCGAAAAAAGAAAATATCTCTCCAAGTAACACATCGAAGGTTATCACCCGTCACATTAAAATGTCAAAAAACATATAACTTACTCGCCAAAAGTAATGTCAAGCCTTCTATTTCACACATGGTCTATTGTCTATTGTTATCAACGTGTATTCGGAAACGCACATACTCAGGTTTTTGAATAAAATTAAGTGGAACTGGAATGTAGACAATTGGCAACAATATGCATTTAAGGGTTAACCCCTTGCCATACTTTGACGTGTCCGACTCGTCATGAAAATTTCTAATAACTTATTGAGTATAGATGTTATTCTATATCCGTTAAAGTTGGAATAAAATTCTAGTCTCTTGTCATCAATATTGAAGCATTTAAGTAAAGTTAGTCACACAATAAACATCAATTTCCTTTCCCTCTTAAGAGATTAATGCAATGGAAAAATTTCTAATCGCAGTAACCGCGAAGAAAATGGTATGCCAAAGAGTTAACAATGAGAAAACTGCGTTTATTCGAATTTCGTACGATTTTTATTTGCACGAATTTATTCGAATGAAGAAGTTTAATCAACATTTCGGTAACTGTGAATGAAAAACTCAGAAATCAGTCATTTCGACTGGTTTGGTAATTCTATACTTAACGTAAACGTGAAATAAATATAAGTTTTCTCGCTCATACAGCGATTTATTAACGACAAAGAAGGTGGTAATCAACGAAGCTGTGAAAGAAATCGTAGTGCAAGGGGTTGAAATAAGTGGAAATGATCTCGTAAGGGCATTATATTTATATTACGAATCATTTGTACAATTCGTTGTTTTGTTGAACTGTTTAAGTAAAATCATTTTTGTCTGCCAGCAGAAAATGCACCCTTAAAAGCAATAACGTATTGGTATAAAAATGACGAATATAATTTTAGTATAAAACTAAAAACAGAAGAGTCTTTTATGTTACGATTTAAACGTCGATGAATTAAATCGTTGAAATTAAATATTTAATATCATTTTAAAAACTGTCTAGTTTTGGAATTAAACTCTTTTGGAACAGACGTTGTTTAAATAATAGACGCACATAGAACATAAGCACTTGTATATTAGTGGTACATAATGAGAGGCATAAATACAACTTTTGAGTGGCTATCTTTTTATTCGCGTTGCCATCATGCACGTGTATCAACGACCGTACAATTGTACGCATTCTACGTTAATGAACTCTGTTACCCAGATCGTAAATCTGCCAGCGGAAAGGCTCATACAAACTATACGTGTCCGCACTAGCAGCCAGTGATTTTTGTTGACAGTAGCAATTTATTCTCGTCCACGTTAGAGTGTAACAAGCGTTGCAGTGAACGTGCTCCTGGCAACATTTCATCCGTAGCATCAAATGGAACATAATATCTCAAGCAATGAATTGCGATTGTTTCAAACAATCAACGGTTTTCGCATTAGTCATGTTGCAAAAAGAATTTAACGCGGATAAAATTACTTCGCGTAAATATGCAATGTATTAATTCCAAACAATGTGCGATAGATTCGTTTAAAACAACGTGTCACAGATTAATTTAGAACAATTTGCTATATGTTAATTTAGAACAATGCGCGATACATTAATTTAAAACAATATGCAATAGATTAATTTAAAACAATCTGCGATACATTAATTTAAAACTATGTAAAATCTAAATTCGTTCAGTTAAAAATGAACGAACGTTCCATTGTTGAACTATTCTATACATCATTTCTGTTTCCAATGCATTGTTTTATTCTTATCGAGAGTTTAAAAAATTTTAACATTTTATAATAATGAACATTCGTTTCATAATATTGTATCAAAAACACTTTTGACTATCAAGAATACTATTTATTATCACTATATGTCAGAAAGTATTGTACATATTACATCAATTATTCTTCGTTTATAATTTTGGAACATTGACATTAAAAAATCGTTTACAATGAATATATAATTTCTTTGTCTGAAAAATCATTACACAAAATAAATCAATTACAACATTGATATTAAAATCGTTAAAAAATCGTATTGTGAAGAATCTACTACGGACAATAAAAAACTGCTCGAATTTTTTTGCTATAATTGTGCGTTTGACCCTTTCAGTGCTGACGAAAATGAGAAAGTATAGTAGAAAAAGATATATTGCTAAATTATTTTTATAGTTCTATGTTATATTTGTACACGTTAACTTGTATTATATTCATATTATAAATTAGATAAAAAACAAAGAATTTTTCGATGAAAAAAACAAGGTCACCGTTATATTTTTAAATAAAACTAGAAAATTTTAACTTCATAGTATTGTAGGCGACGTCGAGACGAATTCAACGACCTGCTAATTGATGACCTTTAGATGACATTGAAGAAAAAATTGCCATGAATCTATTGCCATATTTGAAATAATTTAGCGATACATAACACGAAGTCCTCGCATGTAAACATAAACAAATGAACGTAAACATTACAAATTTTCATTTATTCAATTTCAGACCTTAACACATAAAACAAAAGAAAAAACCAAATATTAACCAATTAATATTAACCAAATATATAAAACCAAATATTATGGCAATAGATTCATGGCAATTTCTCTTTCAATGTCACTTGATGGTCATCATATAGCAGGTCGTTGAATTCGTCTCGACGTCGCCTACAATACCGTGAATTTAAAATAACCTAGTTTCATTTAAAAATATAACGGCGACCTTGTATTTGATCGAAAGTCAATTTGTTTTTAAATCTTTTAAAATTGCAATTTCTTGTTGGTTAAATTCTAATTAACTTTGATGGGAAACATTCTTTTGTCAGACAATCGGAACGGGCTGAAAAATCCTGCGAACTAATTTGTGGCTCATCCTGTATATTACGTCGAGTTTTTTATCAGATATTTATTTTATTTTTTTCTAAATTTGTTTTTGTCTTTTCTATCTTCTTTATTTTGAATCCTTATCTATTTAGCGAAAGCACAAACTCGCTTGTCCCGGCGACACACGGTGGATAGATAGGAACAATAGATTGTACCTCGCTGCATCGAAAGTTATTTATGACTCGACCTAATGCATATAAAACGAACTTAATGCCACAATATGGCACTTGGCTGTACAACGTGCCGACTAAACACTCGGAGGGTTAAACGTACGAAATTGTAACACAAAGCAACATATTCACTTTCATAACCATAATCGAGTAAACGACACTACCATTTAACGATACAGCTGTTCATCGTTCGACATTGTACCAGCCTAAACTGCCCAAACCAAAATCGACCTACGATCTATTTAAACAGGAAAAACTGCAATTAGATGCACAATCAGTGCAGCCGCGGCGACGGAATTCTAAATTGCCTCTGCCAGCGACAAGCGTCTGTCAGTCGTTGCCCCCGAAACCTCGAGCAAAGCGCCGAAGCCGGGGTCTCTTTGCAAATGAGCCGAAGGAAACGATTTCCTCGGAAGATCCTGAGAAACCCGAGGCGAAAGGTACGTTTCGCTCTCGGCGACAACACTCACATAACCCCGGACCACGTCCATCCCGGCGGAGCAGATTAACGGGCCATGTAATTAATCCTATTAGAGTGATTCGACGCGATCGAACGGAGAAAGACCGGTTCTACGGATCGGCTTGATCCCGATCGAAAGGAGCCGCGAGAAAAAGGAGGCGCCGCTTATTCGTGGAATACCAGTCGCCGAAGAAGCTTGACAACGACTGGCCGGTGTCTGCCGGTTTGTCTTAAAATACTGTAGATTGACCTGACGACACGCTGACGTCACTAATTAGAACTCATTGAATGCGGTGTGCATCATTGCCACCGGGCCTCGTGAAATCCGAGGGAACGGAGACGATCCCTTGCCACGATTTCTGCCGGTTTGAAACCCCTCCTTCTTCAACGTGCACGTCGCCGAGTGAATTGAAGCGTGTCGGTTGGTCTGGAAACGCAGTACGCTTGTTCCTTTGGCGGTGCCACATTTTTTGGAGCACGCACCGTGCACGTACCGCGGCAGAATGCAGTCCTAAAGTATGAGTGAAACGCGGATCTTTATAAATTTATGGTATAAGATGCAATTAAAATCGCAGATTAACGAAAATTAATTGCGTTATTGTTCCACGTTCGACGCGAGGAACTTTCTAGTCGGCGTAAGAGATTTTGTAGTTTTTCAGATTTTTGTAGAAAAATTAGCGAGGATGAGAATTTTTATAATGATTCACAATTTAATCATAAGATTATGACAAGTGCAGTTTCCATTTTGTATGATATTCGAAGCTTATGTAATTATTAAAATGTATTAACTGTGTTCATGGAATTGTTAAATTGTATTAACTGTAAAACTATTTCATAAGTTTATGTCAAGGTTACAATTTTATAATTTTATCATTTACGATGTATTTTTTATCTTATATTTCACATATAGTGACAGTATAAACATAGATACATTAATACAAGATTGACGAATTCTTTTCTTCCTTGTTAAGATGTAGATTTTCTGCAGTCTTATATATCATTAATGCATAACGATGTAATTCCTTCTATTACAATAACTGCGATAAAAACGTGTAAAATGTTCCAAAGGTCTAAAATGTCTAAAATATCTAAAATGTCTAAAATGTCTAAAATGTCTAAAATGTCTAAAATGTCTAAAATGTCTAAAATGTCTAAAATGTCTAAAATGTTTGAAATTTCTAAAATGTCTAAAATGTCTAAAATGTTTGAAATTTCTAAAATATCTAAAATATCTAAAATATCTAAAATATCTAAAATGTCTAAAATGTCTAAAATGTCTAAAATATCTAAAATGTCTAAAATATTTAAACTGTCTAAAATATCTAAAATGTTTGAAATTTCTAAAATATCTAAAATATCTAAAATGTCTAAAATGTCTAAAATGTCTAAAATGTCTAAAATGTCTAAAATGTCTAAAATGTCTAAAATGTCTAAAATGTCTAAAATGTCTAAAATGTCTAAAATGTCTAAAATGTCTAAAATATTTGAAATTTCTAAAATGTCTAAAATGTCTAAAATGTTTGAAATTTCTAAAATATCTAAAATATCTAAAATATCTAAAATATCTAAAATGGCTAAAATGTCTAAAATGTCTAAAATATCTAAAATGTCTAAAATATTTAAACTGTCTAAAATATCTAAAATGTCTAAAATGTCTAAGATGTCTAAAATGTCTAAAATGTCTAAAATGTCTAAAATGTCTAAAATGTCTAAAATGTCTAAAATGTCTAAAATGTCTAAAATGTCTAAAATGTCTAAAATGTCTAAAATGTCTAAAATGTCTAAAATGTCTAAAATGTCTAAAATGTCTAAAATGTCTAAAATATCTAAAATATCTAAAATGTCTAAAATGTTTAAAATGTCTAAAATATCTAAAACGTCTAAAACATCTAAAATATCTAAAATGTCTAAAATGTCTAAACTGTCTAAAACGTCTGAAACGTCTAAAATGTATTTGAATGAATACAAATCGAAAACAGGAAAGCGATTAATTTTGCGAGAATAATACTACAATATTGCCTCGCGAATTGGTATTGTTTTGAGGTGCAATTTTGCCCCGGTTTTAATGAAATGCTCGTTCTGCTTGATTCGAAATGCGTAGGCGCGAGGGCATAGAAACTCGTAAATTACAACGAGCTATAGAAAGTGGCGAATAAAAAACCGTGACAATGTATCACAGCAACCTATTACAATGGTAAATTAACGGTTGCAAAGTGCGCGAAGAGAGGCAAGGCGAACGATCCAAGGAAACGAAGAGAGACAGAGGCAGGCACGGGAAATTATTAATTTCGATTTGTTTCGAGCGCTCGATTGGCCACATGGCTCCCAATTATTTGCCAATTACCGTTCCGAACGAATTTCTGCCCGCACAATCGACGAAACGGACGCATTTTGCAACTGGTCAGGCGAATATTCGCGACACACGCGCACACGCTTATTGCGGCGGTTGTTTGCTTCGGTGATTGATGCGGGGCGGACCAACGATTTGAATAGTTTTGTAAACTTGCTTGGGTCGCTGCTTTAACCCATCGGGTGTCTCATTAGTAGATCGCGAATTTTTACGCATGATCAATTGTGCGATTCCGTTGCAAGACAGAGGAATTACGTGGACGTTGGTTTCATGGTTTAATAAGTTTAATTAGCTGGAAACAGAGATTATTAAATTATTTTTATGATAAATATATATATTTATATATAATTATGATTTATAATAATATTATATATAATATTATTAATATTATAATATAATTAATAAATTATTAATCTTATATATAATATTAATTATATTATAATATAATTAATAAATTATTAATCTTGTATATAATATTAATTATGTTATAATATAATTAATAAATTATTAATCTTATATATAATATTAATTATGTTATAATATAATTAATAAATTATTAATCTTATATATAATATTAATTATATTATAATATAATTAATAAATTATTAATCTTATATATAATATTAATTATATTATAATATAATTAATAAATTATTAATATTATATATAATATTAATTATATATAATTTAAATTATTTTTATGATAAATGCATAAAATCCGAAGTCCATTCATCAGTCTCTTTCATATATTAGAAAATTCGAAAAGTAAAAGAATAGGGAAATCGAAGTTCATATTTTCTTAAAGTTTTACTAGGCAAGTGAATGTATGAACTTGAATGAATGTCACAGTTGTGTGTAGTTATAGTTGCATAATTAATATATCGTTGATACTGCTAGATAATATTATATGTACGAATGGAATTCAAACGATTTTGAGACCGTAAAAATAGAAACAATACTACACACTATGTTACATTTGTGAAAACATTATTACTCATCTTACAATAAATTGTTTTTCGTTTTCTAACAAAAATCAAAATTTGCTCTTCGAGTTTTTCATATCTCTCTATCATTCATTCAATATTTAGAATAATAAATAATTTCCTTGAACAATGTTGAGTAAGAATTTAGAAGCTAATAATAATAAGTAAAATTAAACATACATACATTTAACATGTATTTGCTAAATAAACCATTTGGTCTAAAGCATTGATAAATAAATAAATAAATCTACATTAATGCTGTAAACTTTAAAAATAACTAACTCCTACGAAACCCTTTAAAACAATTTTTATTAGTTACATAAAATGTATTTGCAAATTCGTATACCAAATAGCACTAAAAATTATTATTATTACAGTACAACATAAACGCCGGTGTAATGAACATGTCAAAAACCATCTGATAATGTATTTCATGCAGCAGAGTATCTCCTTGCAGCAAAAACGATAATGAAACAACAGTAAAATATAAAGTACCCCTATATTCCAT
This sequence comes from Megalopta genalis, assembly GCF_051020955.1. Classification (NCBI taxonomy): domain Eukaryota; kingdom Metazoa; phylum Arthropoda; class Insecta; order Hymenoptera; family Halictidae; genus Megalopta; species Megalopta genalis. The sequence continues at coordinate 39,648,621 of NC_135013.1, forward strand.
CCGCACAAAAATCCCAGACAGTAAACAGCATATACGCGATTCGATGATCCAAAGGGAAAAATAAAAAGTTCGTTACACGCGGAGCAAGCAACAAATTTTTTAAACGGAACGTTCGATCGGACGCCGCCGGCGCCAACGCGGCAAAACAATTTTTCCATCGTACACGCCGTTGCCCGAAAATTCCAACGACTTCATTCGATCTCCAAATTATTCCAATCCAATTACCGGTGGGTCTGAATATAAATGAAAAATCCATTAACGCGAAACGTATCCCGTTTTTCCTGTCCATCTGTTGCACCGTTCGCGCGGCGGATTATCGCGTCGAAAAAGAGGGTGGCGAAGAGACAGATGGCGTGTCAGTTAACAAAAAAAAAAAAAAAAAAATGGCGAAAGAGCTGAGCTGCAAGAAGAGCTTAATTTTTGCAAAGTTGATTTTCATCGTGACCGATTCGAGCGAGCCAGTGGACGCGAGAGGGTTCCGCGATTTTCGATCGATCGGCCGGCCGAACGAGCCGCGATTGCAGTTAGCCCGCGTTAACTGCAATTATCAGGCTGCCGCGAACGAATGCGTCCAATTACATGATCCAGTATTGGCCGCGAACATCGGCGTGCAACAATCCACCGGCTCCCGCCAATTAGTGTTTGCATTCTTCTCGAACGAATCCCGCGGTGAATACGTGACCCCGTTTGCCTCCGAGGTGTTCCATTAACGCAATTACTCTCGACACTAATTCCGGCTATGCGAGCGCGCGCCTTTTCTCCGTTTTCGTCCAAGTCGGCTGCGCTGCCTAACGTCAGCCGGTCCCGTCGAAATTTCGACGGAAATCGCTGCGAAATCGTTCCACGTTGCTCCATTGTACGCGAAATCGCGCTGTAATTGCTGCGCGCTCCGAGTAATCGGGAGACCCGGCTCTGCCTGTGGTTCCCGCTATTTTTTAAGCTGGGTAGTTTTTAATTAACATTGCAATTGGGAATAGTGGAAGCGAGTAATTACTCGATTGGGAATAGCGAAGTAATTTAACGAAGTTGTTTAACGCTCCGGAAATGGAAAGTTTAAAACGTCGCTCAGTGCGTTGAGAGAAATGAAGATAAAATTAAGATTAAAAAACGTAGCTCATCGCATCTATCACGGTTGAGAATTTTATTAATTAGCTTATTCTATGACCACTCGTGCTATTGCGTGATGATCAATTCCGTCAACGTCAAATTCAGATTTGCACCCTTAGCACTGATAGGTATGGATGGCACTAACTTTTTCCAGGATTTTTAAGAAGCATTTTTATTGCAATGTATTCGAATAAACTGAATTTTACTGGGATGCATAGCAGAGTTGACTATTATTCGAATACGGTTTCGAATAAATTCTTCGTATCAGATTTAAATTCAATAATATTTCGAATACATTCCTCGAATCAAATTTAATTCTAATGATACTTCAAATAAATTCCACAAATCAAATTTTATTCCAGTAATATTTCGAATACATTCTTCGAATCAAATTTAATTCTAATGATACTTCAAATAAATTCTACGAATCAAATTTGATTCCAATAATACTTCAAATAAATTCCACAAATCAAATTTTATTCCAGTAATATTTCGAAAAAATTCTTCAAATCAAGTTTAATTCTAATAATACTTCAAATAAATTCTAGGAATCAAATTTTATTCCAGTAATATTTCAAATAAATTCCACGAATCAAATTTGATTCCAATAATACTTCAAATAAATTCCACAAATCAAATTTTATTTCAGTAATATTTCGAATAAATTCTACGAATCAATTTTATTCCAGTAATATTTCGAATAAATTCCACGAATCAAATTTGATTCCAATAATACTTCAAATAAATTCCACAAATCAAATTTTATTTCAGTAATATTTCGAATAAATTCTACGAATCAATTTTATTCCAGTAATATTTCGAATAAATTCCACGAATCAAATTTGATTCCAGTAATATTTCGAATAAATTCTTCGAATCAAATTTGATTCCAATAATACTTCAAATAAATTCCACGAATCAAATTTTATTTCAGTAATATTTCAAATAAATTCTTCAAATTAAATTTGATTCCAAAAATATTTCGAATAATATCGAATAATATTTCGAATAAATTTTTCGAATAATGCCCAACTCTGACGTATAGAATGCAAAAGAATTTAAAGAAAATGCCCTCCGCTATAATAAATGTAAACTTTCTACTTTCAGTTTCACTAATGAAATGACTTTCCGTGGGAATTGTTGCGATTGACTTTCGGCACTGGACGTGTTAAAAGGTTATATTGTGAACGACATCGGCGCGAGAAAAGCGAAAGAGCAGCTTTCTAAACGGAGCAGTCTAGGAACACGACGAAATTCCGCCGGACACCGACAAGAAGCATCACGGACAGCCGAACGAACGGCCGTTCTAACTACGTGCGTGGAAACTGAACGATGCACCGGGGTTTTCGAGACGAAGCACGAAGAGGACGTCGTCGCCATTGCCGTGAAGCATCGGTGGAGGAAGAACAGGGCGAAGACTCATCGCGGACGAAATTGCATTACACGAGAACGTGAAGGCTCAAAGGAGCGAGCGGTTGTCTAACCGTCTGGCTGAATTCGCAGGAGCAACATCCTTCGGCAGCCAGCCGAAGAAACGAAAACGAGCGAGGCACTGGCAAAGATGCCGCCTGCTTTCTCGCTAATTCAATCCTTCTGATTCGATCCCCCTTCCAGCCACCCCGTTTCCCTTGTCTCGCCGCCCGTTTCGAGCTAAGGAAACAATTAGTCACGAGCTTTTGAGCGCCGAGTTTGCTGACATCGGAGCTGGGACACTTGATGAGCTACGAGTGCTCAGCGCATGATTGCTGTTTGTTCTGGATTTAGGAATTCGTGAACTGTGCGAGTGCTGCGGAATTATATAGACGTTTATGGAGTGGTTCGTAGCAATTCTTTGTATCGAATCTTGCAGAATACGCTAGAGACTGTATGAGATGGTTCATGAAGTAGCCGATTTCTCATGAAAGTTGTTCAAAATTCATTCCTTCGAGACTTTGCTTTAAGAAGATTCGTGGTTGAGATTTTTAAATCACTTACAAAAATAGATGCAGTAAGGTATGAGCAGATAGTTTAATTAACGTTCACTCGATTCAATAATTTGTTCAATTTATTTAATAATTTGTTCAATTTATTCATTAATTTATTCGATCTGTTCGATAATTTATTCAATTTGTTTGATGAGGTATAACTTATTCTGTAACATGTGTATCTCATAAACAGACAAAAATGAGCAAATCAAATGCAGAATAGCGAAACATAGCAACGATTCTGAAAATTATTGTATTACCGATAACTTGGTAAAATGATTCTTCAGCTTGCAATTAATTATGATAATTTTTGCTTTGCATGAAAATCCGCACAAATTTCCAAACTTATTTTTCCTAAAAACGAAACCATCTAGGGAAATATTTGATTGTACATTTTCGTCTCACTCTTTCTTGTATTGTAGAATCACTTTTCTTTTAATTTTATAATGAATATTGGTGCATCCTATATTTTTCTAATAGTGCATTCGTGATTTAATTTCAATGTTTATCTGGATTCGAACATTTAATTTCAATGCTACGGTATGCTTGTGTAGTTTAATAAATTGTTATTGATACAGACAAATGAGAATACTGATACATCCTACATTTTCTAATAGTGCGTTCGTGATTTAATTTCAATGTTTACCTGGATTCGGACATTTGATTTTAATGCTACAGTATGCTTGTATAGTTTAATGAATTGTTACAGACAAATGAGAATAATAGTACATCCAACTTTTCCAAACAGTGCATTCGTGATTTAATTTCAATGTGTTTACCTGGATTCGGACATTTAATTTTAATGCTACGATACAATACCACTATATGAATTATTTGCAGTTCTGCGTGTTCATTTTATTCATAAGAACATTTAGTATTCATTCAATGATTACCTTCTACTTTATGAAGTATGATTTTCGAAAGAGAAGACTATTGATTTCTTCTGAAATCAATTAACATGAATTCATCTCGATTCATGAACGTTGAGAAAACATGAAATTATAAATCTTGGCAGCAGATATCGTGCAATTAAACGACGTTAAACATGAGAAATGACTTTAAGAAATTCCAAAAAACAATCCAATTTCCTCTCCGTTAATTAATAAAAATCGAATTTCGTAAAAACATCCGCGAACTTACAAGCCAATAGCATAGAAATTAGCTCGTAAAAACTCGATCTTTTATTCAGTTTTGTAGGCACGATTTAAAACCGCATAAAGATATAAACTGTTTTATTTCCATGAGCAGAATTTATTAGCTAGGAAGCTCATGGAAAACAGTTAATAAAGCAGTGTGTATTAATAGCAATTAATACAACACCGTCGATAAGGCCTCGGCTGTTTATTGATGCTGAAGTATGCTAAACGTGTTTTAGACAAGCTTCGGTGTGACAATCATGGCAGAAAACTGTGCAATACACTGACACGAATGCGTGAAACAAAACACAGGGATACGGTGAGACGAGACACTGCAGTAGACTAGACAGACACAACACTTGGAAGACAGAAAATTAACAAACCTTGTTGTGAGACTTGAACAAACAGGCGGTCCCGGCGAACAGCTGCGTCCAAGCAAAGATACAAATTCATTACTAATCTGTTACTTTTGATACGCATTCGATTCTTAGATAGGGTCACAAATACAAAATAGCTTACGTCTCTTTTCCTAAATAATACACTACTATACCTTTGGGTTTCGGTGCATCTGATCGCGAATAGAATGCCTAAGTTGAAACCTAAATTTTATTGTCTGCATATATATATATATATATATATATATATATATATATATAATATAAAATATATATAATAATAATATATAATAATATATAATAATATATATATATATATATATATATATATATATATATATATATATATATAAAAATAAAAAAAAAATATATATATATATAACAACAATTTATGGCAGCTTCTAACGCCGATTGCAAGCACAATGTGCAAAGTTAAATTTTAATTTTATAAAAATAACAATTTATGACAATTCCGAAATTTGATTGTGAGCAGAATGTGTCAAATTAAATTTAAATCTTATTATATGTATATATGTATTTATAAAATAACAATTTGTGATAATTTCCAACTTTGATTATTAGCATTATGTGTCACATTACATTAAAATTTTTTTATAAAACGATAATTGATGGTAATTTCTAAGTTTAATCGTGAGCCCAATGTGCAAAATTAAATTTAAATTTTATTATCTGCACTCATAGAACAACGATTTATGACAACTTCTAACTTTGTGAGCACAATGTGTAAAATTAGTTTGACGTAATTTTCATCATTTATGAGTAAGTACAAATCAAACTTGGATTTCATTATCTTTATCTCCGAAATTGATTCTAGTATATCAAAACACACAACATTTTTTTTCATTCACGATACTAAATGATAAAAGCTGATGTTGAATTCAATTTCTATTGCAAATACAACAGTATTACTGTAAACAGCAAATATAAATTTCTCTTTTGAAACATATTCGTTCTATGTAAAAATGGCTACATATCACCTTTAAATTTAAATTAATTTAAATTAAGATCTGATTAGACCAACGAATTTTGTTATCATATTTTATTATTATTGTATATTTCCTACAATTGAACAAATAATGATGCCACTCGTTTCATAAAATTATAATGTGCTGTAAAGTCAGCGGGCTTAAATCTCAAAATAGGTGGAAAATATTGAAATCCAATAGGATTTCATAACCGCTCGAATGGAAAGGCATCGAATCAATTTCTACGCCTAACAAATCACGCGATTCCGGAGGAAAACAATTTTCCGAGTTCCACCATAATTCGGTCCGCGATACAAAAGAATAGCTAACGACCAGCAAATCCCGTGATTCGCGCGAGCATGCGAGCATTTCCCTATCAAACGAGCGTGACTGGTAACAAGGGGCCCGACTGCTCGTTACATGGTGCACGTACACATGGTCTGCGGGGTAGAAACCGAGCATAATTAATCGGCCGCTGATGAGGATAATTAATGTCCCGAGTGCACGGCTAAATTAATCGAGTGCTTCTCGAAGAGCGCGCGATATTACGATCGTCGTTATTGCCAATACGATCGGTGTCGTAATTTAAGCGATTTCGATGCGTGCCACGGTCGTCAACGTAATTAATAAATCGGGATGGTTTCGACGCACGGGAACCGGACAAGGGGAAGTCCACTTTAAACAGGATTCGCGTTTTAACGCGACTGAGCCGCTTTGTGGTGGAGTTGGAACGATTTGTCTATGATACGTCGCTCCAGTTTTCAAACGATCATGATTCGAGCAGATGGGAAAATGACTCGCGGAATGACGCGATTCCGCGAACCACATTGCGCAACGGATAACTATTAATATTCCTTGAAGCCATTTATATTAGAGATCTCTATTTCGCACGTATTCGAGTACACGTGTGCACGTGTAATTAGCAGTTCCGAACTTTAACCCGCGTAATTCTTGACACGCAGGTACGTATCCGCAATACGCATTAATTGTAGATAACAGTAAGTAGAATTACGCAATAAAAACTCTAAGATTATATTAACGGTGTTAAACATCGATAAGAAGAGCAATGTTGCAATGTTCTAATCTTTTTCATTGTCCACAAGAATAATCCTGAAATCGTGAAAAATCTACCATCTAAATCAAAATTTAACAAATTTTCGCAACGGGATAGAAATTACGAAGATTTAAATCTTTCGTGTAAATTCCAGCAAATGGTCCTTTAAAAATATGCACTCATTTCCGATGCAAGCGTTTAGCTACCTATCTAAGAACAAGCTTCGCGAAACGTGAGGGATTCGGTGCTGGAAAAGCAGTGTTCTCCGTGCGATTCTTCCTGGCGCCGGTAAAAGTCAGCAGTTTTCTCGAAATTCCGTCGACACGCGGACCGCTTTATCAGACATTCCAGTCTCGATTTATTGGCAGACTGCAACAGGATTTACTTGCCGACCATTTCGAGTTTCAATCGGCCGGCTCCGACTGTTGCGAGCGTGTCTCCGCGACCAACTCTATCTAATTCGCTCCACACGATCGATTCGCTTCGACTCGATCCGATTCGATTCGATCCGATTCAATCGATTCCATTACATCGGTAGATACACGTACGATCATCCGACGATAATCGATCTGCCAGTGACGTTGGAATCGATTCGCGTCCCGGAAATCGGTCACGATAATGGAGCACGTATGCACCCTATTCTTCCAGCTATTACCCTTTCCTTCATGGCTTTTACGTCGGCCCGACGATCACAAAAATGTTGTTCCGATAGCTGTCTATGCGCTCAAACGACTTAACCCACTTGGATCCCTTTGAAGTTTCTATCTGATTACTTTCGAGTCTCTCGTTTGCAATACCGTTACGCATAGATGGACTACCATTGCGACTCGGAATTTTTAATAATAATACTAATGATAATAATTGTATTCATGTATGCGGATAAAAGAACCCTACGTTAAAAAAAGAAATTTAGAAAGAGAGAAAAAAGAAAAGAAAAATTAAGAAATACATATCTAATGATACAAGAAAAAAGTAAGAAGAAAAAGTCAGAAATAGTATAGTATATATGTACATATAATAAATATATAGTAGATATAATAAATCTAGATTTTCGTGCAATTCTTATTCTCGATGATTTCTTTCATAAAAATTGGAGCAAAGAAACCATTGATTTTATCCGCTAAAAGATATTTTTGTGACAAGAATAAGACAGAAGTGCTATTGGTAGAGAAGTATGTTTATTAATATAATTATAATATATATTATTATTATAATATAATTATAACTATAATAATATTATTTTGTCATGAACGCATTTATAATCAGCAGTCTAGTTATCATAAATCATTATAGATTAATTATGATGACTAACGAGTTATAATGGTTGACTTCCACTACTGATTATGTTTCCTTCATTTAATAGGAGTTCACTTTCAAATAAAAGGATAGAGTTCAAGATTAGAGTTCGTTGAACCGTTAACCTTTCGGACTACGATTACATACATAACTACGTTGATTAGCATTTCTTCCTCCTTAATTACTTCTCCAACAGAACGAAACAATTTTTATTAGTTGTATAGATCTTCGTTTACTTTCATCTGATAGAAGAATCGAGTTTTGTTTCAGTTTAGAAGAAGTGAATAACATTCATACATTAGTAGATTATGTATGAAATATTATTCATGTCAGAATACTGTTACAATTTTATTCATACAGGGTTCGTAAAATTATGGTACTTTCAGAAATGAGGGGTTTCTGAGGTCATTTGCAGTAACTTTTTCCTTAGCGAAAATGCAATCCGCGGCTTCGTTTACGAGTTATTAACGAATAACAGTGACCAATGAGAGGCGAGATCGGCTGCCGTGAGGCGACCGAGCCAACGAGCGGTCGAAGCCCAGTTCCGCTCATTGGCTTGACTTCCTCGCACAAGCCGAGCTCGTTTCTTATTGGACAATGTTTTTCGTTAATAACTCGTAAACAAAACCGTGGATTGCATTTTCGCTAAGGAAAAAGTTACTTCAAATGACCTCAGGAATCCTTCATTTCTCAGAAATACCATAATTTTAGGATACCCTGTATAAAAGGAGTTCACATAAATGAAGTTCACGTAAACGAAATTCACGCAAACGAAGTTCACGTAAACGAGATTCACGTAAACGAAGTTCACGTGAACGAAATTCACGTAAACGAAGTTCACGTAAACGAAATTCACGTAAACGAAGTTCACGTAAACGGTGTTCTAGTGAATGAATGCAGCGCAAACCGAATTTCGTAGGAATTTTTAGTCAATGGCATCAGCGATGCGACAGCGAATTCGGACGAACTCAAGAATCTGTTTCGTGGTATGTTTGCGCGAATCCTTTGACAGCGTGCACGGTAGGCGATCTATACTCCAGAAAACGATCCGATAGAAAATAATATCTGCGTCGTTTCGATCGTTTCCTCTGGCAATGTGTCTGCTATTAAGTCTCCTCCTCCGAACAGTTTCCGAGGAGGTCGCGTGCACACTTAACGACGTTCCGCCATGCGACCGCGTCGTTCGACATCGGCGCGACACTTTATATGGAAATCTGCAATCTCGTCGCACGATATCAAAGGGCGACGCGGATGTCGCGCGTATCGGTTCGTCATGATCCACAGAATGTCGGTTTTTTTTCCTCTGATGCGTCAAAGGATGCTTCAATGATATTGCACGCGCCGCGCGGGATCCACCACGAATCGATACTCTGCGTAACCAGCGTCAAGTCTCGCGAATCACGGATATAATATGTACATACCGAAAGAAATATTCTACTTCCGGCAAAAATACATACTGTTCTTATTTCCAATGATTCTGAGAAGCTCGTCCGATACAGCCAAGAAAAGGAACTTGGTTCTATGAATGAAACCTGAAATTCATTTATCTTATTCACGCATTCTGCTCGTTCCATCGTTTCCTAGTCGCATCTTAACCCTTTGCACTCGAAGCTATTTTGACTGTAAATCTAATATAATTTTTGTGACTCATAGTATTTTCATTTTATATGACAACGTGCATTTTATGCGTGCGAAATTGAGTCTTGCGACTTACACAACGGTTACACTTTTAACAATTTTTTCAAATCTAAACTTTGTTAATGTAAAAATTATCTTAGAACGTGATGTAACAAATTTTAGCGGTGCCTCAGAGTCACCACTCGAGCGCAAAGGGTTAAATTATACGCCTTATTCCTATCTTTGGACTCGATACATCTCGTATTTCTATTTCGTATCCTCTTATCTGCACGAGGGTCAAGTAAACAAGATAAGGTCATAACTTTGATATCGTATTTTCTAAAAATTCTTAAAAAACTGTATAAAATAAAAATTTGTAATTTACGATATCTTGTACTAAGATTTCAGTTACTTCAGTATCTTCTTATCTCATTTTCAATACACCATGTTCTACAAGTGCAACAACGTCAGTTGCTGGAACAACGTCAGACCAGCGTGCTAAAAATTATTACACCATAATGTTAAACAATTTTTCTTTCATTTGCGTGGATGTATACGTCTACATATGTATGCAAAATAAAAACTAGCAACGTCAATTGTAAGCTAACACAAGTTAAATGAAAATGTCTTCACGCTTTTAATAACTGTAATAAGTTGAAAATAACGTAACAATATCCTCAAATTCTCGTAATGTCTTCACAGTCTTGTATTTGACCTATTCATTTTTGTTATAAACGCATGCTCATACAAACGGACAATCATTGAAACTTTTATATACGTACGAGAAAAATTGCTACGTAGAACAATTGTAACTTCCAACTACATTATCAATTTATACGATAATAATATCCCTACGTATTCTTTACAAATTAATAAATAAAGCTCCAGAGATAAAATTTGATGATATCCTTCATAGTTTCGTTTTAAAATGTGTGAAAAAATTGCAATGCTTTTCGATAAACAAAATCTGGTAATTTCGTAAAATGTAAAATTATAGTCACAGTGTATCTAATTCCATAAAACATTAGTATAATATGATAAAAATACAAATTGTGGAGTGATGAGAATGTTATGTGCGACAGTGTACTTCCGTCAGGACTAGGAATTTAGTACTTTCATACTGAAAGATGCCTGGTTTATGCGAGGGAACCGACTATTACCGTGGATCGAGATCTACGACATAATGGTGCCAGTTGAATCTGATTTATACTGTACCCCAGAAGCACCGTATCGTGACAGAAGTAATAAAAATGGATATATTCGAATTTGATGGATTGGGAACTAACCTAAAGAATACTCTTCACGTATTCATTTACATTATTTAATAGGAAACGTGTAGCAGAAATCAACGTAGTCGATTTTCTCTTTTACCTGGTAGATAGCATTGAATGATACATTAGGTTTTTATTCATTTTCAGCAATTAGGTCGTAAACATTTAAGATATAAGTGAAATGTCTGCAGTCTACTTATGAAAATAAAGATACAGGAGCTGGTACATTAAGCCGTTCAGTAGCATGTAACAAATTTTCTGTAGAATTGAAAATCAGAATTGAAAATCAGTAGTAATTATAGGACAATTTAATTGTAATACATTTAGCAATGTTCTTGTATCATGAAATCTAATGCCATGTAAAAGCTTATGTTTGATAACGAGTGATTTAATGAATCTTTGTCTAGAAGTCGCAATATCTAGTCTCAGCATATTATTTAATATAAAAATATTTAAGAACTTAGAAATAATTTACTTTCAATATATTTGATTCTGAACTAAGCCTCCAAGTTTTTCCTCCAGAATTCTTGTTAAAACAATTTGTAATTATACAAATGTTAGAAACACTCAGTGAACGATCAATTAAAAATTGGGATAGAATTTAAATTTTTATAATGTCTTTAATGGCCTACTTAAAATAATCAATACCTCCAATAAAACTTTTCTGCTCGACATGTGATCGCAAAAAAAGACACATTTGTATCGAATCAGCAGTGTAATCATAATTATTGTCGAACTTTAATAGGCGCATTAAACGATATCTGAATATCCACGACGGACAATTGCCGCAATTAGGGCAAAGTGTTTCAGCATTGTTGTAAAGTAAGATATTTCACCAGATAAATAGCTAGATGACATGCAGCGGGCAGGCTAAATTGAATCCGGCTGGCAGGAGCCGTTATGAGATCCCACTTGTAACGGCTTTCCAAGAGTAAGGAAAATAAAAGTGGCCCTCATTACTCTAAAAGTTACAACCGCAGGGAAGATTGAAAAAATGCATTATGCATCCCACGTGTGCCAGGGCTACAAAACGAGTACCGTTCTGGTACCAGTTCCTAGTTATATACATAACGTGCATACATCAATAATTCGCGAACCACTTTATATTCTGATATCCGGCGACTGGTTCTGATAATGCCGATGAGATATTACCGCGAAACGAATTTTTCTAATGGAATACTCGACCGCATTACCGCTCGCTTAAAAATGTGTCACTCGAAGCTATGATTGCGCAACGAGTAAACATGTTCACCAAAATATAATATCACCGTAAGCAAAGTTGATCGATAATTAAGGGAGTTTCAGTCATAGTGGTGCAAAATGAATTTTCGAAAATTTTGACTCAAGTGTTGAAACGTAATCTGTTGTAGAAGCTGAAATGTTAAAAAGACAATTGAAATAAGCTATAACTTGACTGTAAATTAACGTAACTATAAATTGAATTAATCGTAAATTAACTTAACTGTAAATTAACGTAACTATAAATTGATCTAATCATAAATTACTTAACTCCAAATATGGTTAGTAAACAATATCTCTATTAGTAAATAATAGCATTTCTTGTTTCTCACATCGGAGGAAAATGTAATTTACACTACTAGGACTTTATCTCCCTTAATTATAGATTAACAAAGTAGCATAATGCGTGTCAAGTGTCTGGGCGAAAATGTACTGTTTCTACTTGATTTTTGTTAAAGTCGTCACAATCCTATATCATCCATTCTATTTATTTATGTTTATTTCTGTTATAAATGAAGTATATACTATGTTATACGCTTCTTTTATTTATCAAGCTTCTGTTTAATTATTACCTATTTATTTTACCTTCGCATTAACTTTATATACTCTAGTTATTTATTTTGGTCATTTATTTGTATATAAATTTATTGTTCTAATATCGATTTTTGCATAGCATATCGAGAAGACATAACTAATTTATGAACATTCCACTCTTTATGAATGTAACAACTGTTTTCTCATTATTATTAGACTTGAATTATTGTTCCTGTTACATTTATATAAATAATTGTAGTTTATAGCAATCGAATGTTATTTATCAAGATTTACGCTCAAGAAATAAATCTAATCTATTAGAATCTACATCTGATTTTACTTACCAAGTATATATATATATATATATGAAAGTAATTTTAAACTTATTTTACTCCTCAATTTCTCAAATCTTAAATGATATAATATTAATACATAATAGATTTTCTTTTTTCGCGCGCGCGCGGTTTTGATGCATTTATGGTAAAATTGGGTGGTTGCTATTTAAAATGGAAGAAAAATTAAAAGAATTAAGAAATGTCAATATCTTATTCCTAATCTATTTAGTTTCTGTTTCTAGCAACTTTTGCATAAAAATCCGCAGTCTAGTAATCGATCTTGACAGATATTATATAGTAGAGAGAAATGATTTAACAACGGAACTCTTGCAATTAGTTCAGCAGGTAATAAGTAGAACGGACAAAGTGTAACGGAATAGCGACAACGTGACAACAATCAAATAATTACAATGTGACAATAATGAAATAATGACGGATTACAGAATGCGTCCAGAGATCTTGATTGCAACATAGAGCAAAGGAGTTCTAAACTCGTGTATCCTTTACAATTAGAAAGTTGTCTACTCCAGGAGGGAGAAAGGAGATAATTAAATAACGCTTGAAACGCGAGCGGAACCTTTTACCGCGCGTTGCGAAGAAGTTCCACCGAAGTTTCCTGATTTATCGGCAGTTATAGATCAGAGAGTAATTTGTTGCTTCTCTGCCGGTGAATCACGGCACTGCCTGCTTCGTGTTCCGTCATGAACTACCGAGGAAGATTTATTAACGCCCTTCGTATGCGAGCAGAACCGACATTCGCATGTTTTCTTCGGAGAACTGTTCGCGGAAAAATGATATCGATTTCTTACATTTAATTTGCTAATGTTGTTTGAGTTCGCAGTGCAACAGGAAAGGGGCGAATTTTACAGGAAAAGAATATGTATCATTGTTAGGCTTTATTTCAGAGACAATTTTTCTTGAAATTTTACTATGGTAAGTAGAAATAGTTAGACAGAAACAGGAACGTTGGCTAATATTCATTCAATAGCATACGTAAATTTTGATATGCAATTTTCTCTGAAAAGAAAATGCCTTTATTCGAGTGCAACTCGTTGTATTGAAGAAATTTATGTTATTATTTAGTTACTGTGATTTATATATATATCGAGAGATCGAAATAACTCTCAAAATCGAAAAACATATTTTTTGCCATACGTTGCACACTATATATTTTAGGATGACATTGTTTATATACAAGTCGTACAGCTTTTTCAACTTCACTTTCTACACAAGCCTTTTGTACGATAAATAATTTTCGAAATAAATTTATATCGTCGATTTTGTGTGAAATATTTTTCTAAAACTACGTCACATGCAAACTACATTGGAACATTTACGTAAGACTTGGGTAGGGAACATTTATTAATAGACTGTGGATTTGTATGAAAAATAAAAATTGTCTGCATCAATTGCAAGATACGGAAGCTATATAGAAATTTTTCCTTCTTTGATTATTTTAATTGAGTTGTTATGCCATTCTGTTAAGCTAACAAGCAATTATATTATGTTGTCAAGCAATTTCATTGAGCTATGCAACAATATTTGTAAATACTTGTAAATATTTTAAATATTTTTACTATTTTACATTAAATCTACTCATTATATATATTGTCATAAGTGCATAAAATGCATGAAATGTATATCACAAGCAAGTGATTATAGTTATATTGGCTGAGGTCATGCACTTTCCATTCGAAGTAACCTGATTTCATTTTTATTTCGCGAAGCAACTATCACTTTAATGTATCTGTTTAAATTGAAATATGATCAAAATTGACCAGTGACATTTACCGATGATCTTTAACATGTGAACCATGGTTCATAGCTAGCAACAGTGAATGTCCACGAATTAAAGTGAATATCAGGGGAGAGCATATACAACTCTAGTAGTTTCACCTTTCATCGAGCTTCTAATGCTAAATAAGCGTGAAGTAATTTCCCTTGTAACATCAAGAATTCCATGAGATAACAGGGAATCGCATAAATTCACTAGTAATTAAATTGACGTACATTAAAGCATATTTAGCTGGAAATTGTACGCGCTCGCATCAGCTCCTGTAACCCGAACAACTTTCGAACTTCCTTTAATAAGAAATACTTTAGAAACTCCATGAAACTTGGAGCCTCGCCATTCTCCAATCAACAACTATTAACAGCTAACGTGATTTTCTCCGTTATTTATTATTTTCTCCGTTATCATTCTCATGAACCATTTTCCTACTTAGGCACATTTTTGAAGAAATGTTATTCTTTTTTAACGAAAATAAAACCGAGTGTGTTTAAGATCGTTCATAAATTTATTTGTCAATTTTTTCAACACACTTTTTAAGGTATAGACTTTAAATAAAGCACGCGAAGGTTTAAAATAATTGCCGAAAAGTAGATAGTCGAATAATATTTATACTCGGATTCCCTGATGTATCATTTTCTTCACAGCTACAATAATTAAAACTTCTTCATCATCAATAATTTTTTAATAGAAAAAGAATATTTGTATTTAAGGTGTATACATTTACTTTAACCTTTTGACATACTTTGACAAGTCTGACTAGTGATGGAGATTTCTAGTAATTACCTGTTAAACACGAATGCTATTTCGCTTCTTAAAGTCGAAATACAATTCGGTACTTTTGTCAAGGTTATTTAGCAATCGAGTAAATATAGCGACACAATAAACACAAATTTTCTTTTTATTTTATTCTTTCTTTTATTTTATTCGAAAAAATTCTAATTATTGTAACTGTCACTTCCTTGGTCAACTGAAAGAATGTGAAAGGAAAAGAAAATTGCTATTGTTAATTTTTATATTTTCTTACGTACAAAGATCTGTTAACCAAATTAATTATATAATAATATAATAATATAAATCTGTTAATCAGTCTGTTAACCAAATTGGCTGTTTTAAACGAGTATACTTATCATAAAAAACTAACTGGTTAAGAATGATATATACTTTTTAATTATATATTTCATAGAAGTGATTTGCACATTTTTCAAAAGAGATTGCAACAGCTAATTGGTTAATACAATATTAATATTATTATTTCGCAAGAACGAATAATATTTCGGAAATTCTGTTTAAAATCTTCATCACCGTGGTTCGTTATCGTATTTCTCCAATAAATTTTCATAGGCATCCGAAAAATATAAAAATTGTATGATTCGATTCAGCATATTTTATTACCTTGTCACGTTCGGTGTGAAAGATGCAAAGAACAGTTTCACCAGCACCGTCGGAAATAAAAGCAATAAGACTTCAGAGCGAGCAAATTGGACCGCGTGTGCAGGGGAACCATCACCATGAAATAGTTACGTGACTATTTCATAGGTGGTTCCGTTTCTGGGAATTACACCCCCGACCCAGGCCGAACAACACTCTGCGAAACTATGCTATAACTGTAAACCACAATTGCTCCCAGGTCGCATTTCCAAAGCCAGCCCTTCGTCATGAGTCTGCCCCTGTACCCTGTAGGTCTGTGCTTCGTTTTATCCGGCGAAAGTGTAGACCGCATTTCGTCCATGTTATATGAAGCATCGTTCAATAATGCGCAGCTACAATTCGCTCTTTGTCACTTTTTATACGTTGCGTTTTATTTGAATAGTCCTGTGTAAATGGCTAGCTCTTTGTTCCCATCTTGCGTTTGCATTTTTAGAAAATATTAGTTCTGTCCGTTTGAGAAATGAAAGGAAGTAATAGATTTTTCATAAATTTAGTAATATTTATTGTACAATACAACTTCCGTCGTTACTTATGACCTCTTGCCAGCGTGATGGCAATTTGGGAGCAACATTTTTCAAAAATATATGTCCCAAATGAATATGTGCATATCTATTGAAATTTGCAATGACATTATCAGACAGAATTTTCCGGTAGACCTAAGATTTTCAGCCTTTGAATGTCATCATTGTAGTTCCGTGTACATGTGACTGGGTTAGAATCATAGTCACGTAAGTCACATTTTCGATCATTTTGACTTAGGTCTTAAAATGTAATCTACAGATGCTAAAATGTTAAAAAGACAAGTGAAGTCAATGATAAAATTACTATAAATTAACTTGGCACTAAATTATCTTAACAATAAGTTTGGTGGATGAGGAAAATGAGACTTACGCCACTATGATTTTAAACCATTTGTGTAAGTCGCCGTTAGTGTAACGTAAAGATCGTTGACTCGGATAATTTTTAAGACAAATTTTCTAAGTTTCTGCATATTTTTAAGGCATTCAATTTTAAAGTGCCAAATTTAATAAAACTCCTTCGAAATTTTGCAAGTTTTTGCACATTTTTAAGATACCAAGGTATATAAAAATCGTACGAAATTATGCATTTCGTCTATTTTTTGGAAAAATTTTGCACATTTTTGCACATATTTAAGATAGTCAAGTTCAAAGTCTCAAGTTTAATCAAAAATCGCACGAAGTTACGAATTTTAGCTGCTTCTTTAGCTGCTACTTTCGGGAATCAGAGACAAGCAATATTCGCAGTAACAAAACGAAACGTCCGACACGTTATCCCCGAGGTTCTCTATCACAGTTACGCCCTTATTATATAATCCGATAGGATCGCGACGTTATTGGCTTCATTTGGGAAACAGCACGACCAAGAAATTCACCAGTTGCTCCGTCTCCCCGAGGAAGTCCTCGAGTGGTCCCTCGTTAGAAATTCATGCTGCGCTGCCGTTGGCCCCCTTTACTCTATTGCCGGCCTCTATCGCTCTCGAAAGCTCTCTTTTCAATGAACCTGTCCACGAGCCCGTTCGAAAAGCTTTCTGTAAACACGTAGAGCGTTCCACTCGGAATTTTCGCTACGGCCGCGCGCCCGTGTACACTACGTATACACGAACCTCGTGGAATCTCTGTCGGTATCCGTGGCAAGAATTCATCTTCCAGTCCCCTATTTCCGAAATACCGTCATTTCAGATTAAAATGGCCAAGGGGAACGCAGTTGCTTGGAAAATTTATGGGATATTTCGGCGATATTTCGCTGTTGGAAATGAAGCGGCGATTCTGTAACATGTTTGCTACTGGCGTCACACGTTTGTCGACAGCCATGAGTTTGTTGTTGACATAAGACTGTGGATTTTATGCATTTATGACAAATGTAAGTACTTGTAACAGTGAAAAATTAAAAACATTTAATAATATCGACGTAATAAAATTATTAAGAAATTAATTGCGAGTTTTAAGTTACTCCTATGTTTCGCAATAGATTCAGACAATTTATGTTTTACATAAAGGTCCGCTGTTTAATTATTATCCATAGATGTATGTTCTAGGAATTTTCGGTTTTCGTTTATGAAAATATCTTTATTCGTATTTTGTAGGAAGATATGTTGCAACTATAAAAACTGTCGGTAAAATAAACGTTGGTAGTTAATATGTTGGTGTATCGGGTTGTGCGATTGAAACTGTTGTATTATTCCGAAAAACAGGAAAATCGGTTTTTTAATGTAAATGTACATTTTATTAATCAAAGTATGCATCGTTTTTTTTTTAAAGTTGTAATTATTAGGGGATACAGGATTTGTGAAAGTCTTTTTGACCTCACCCACGTTACGAAAGATCTTATTTTATTTTAAATAGCAGAAGTTAGAATATTTTTATTAACTTCGGTTTATTTGTATCAAAGGAAAAATTATAGTGATCCGAAAATTTAAGAATAATGTAATCAGTAACCTAAGAATCTACGAACTATAAATGAACATGAACAGAGTGAGAATATTAATTACAGAACATAATTAATTAATCAGCTAAACGATGAATTTTCAACTGCGAGATAACGTGATATTTCATATTACACAAGTTATAACATAACAGAAAATGTAAAAGAAAAGTAGAGATCTTATCGAGCTGTTTGTAACACTTTCTTGAACGAGGTTTTATTCCTAATGAATTATAGGCTTTAGATTTTTATGTATTTTATATAGCTAGAAACCATTTAGACAAACTTTCTTACATTTTTGTATTGAAAGTAGTGAAACAGAATACGGAGCTTTATATAGCTGCGTTTTTGTCTAAGGTTTTGTAGAAAGTTGCGAATTTCCAGGAGAAGTCTCGGTCTAGTTACTGGCATCAGGAAATTTTTAGAGATTCTAAGTTATTATTAGACAGAATGTGAAATATTCAATTAAAATTTATGGGATGGAACGACTTCTTGTCTGGTGATAGCTGTCCTATTCTACTTGGACAATATACATAGTTGCTCTCCGACACGTACACTGGATAACGAAACTAATAGAACGTTCAGTTTCCTTGTGTTTGACCATGTGTCCCACATTTTTAACATTTTTCTCTGCTGCCACTTTGTATATAATTTTCCAATATACATTATTCAATTTCCTCCTATCAATATTATTCTTATCCAATGTAAGTATGTGAATATTTTTTACAACTTTTTTAGACTTTTTTTACCCTGTAAATATTAAAATTAACAAATATATGCACCAAAAACGAGTAGTAGAAGATATAGACAAAAATATTGATCACAATGCAAAAATACATATAATACCTTATTAAAATAATAACAAAGTTCTCTTCTGCTTATTAATTTTATAATTCTTACTAAAATGAAAAATGTGTAAGAGTGCAAAAGTGTACAGAAACGATAAAAAAATATTGTAACAAGACAACTAAGATTATTTATTAGTAGAAAAAAATTCGCGATAACGAAGACAAAGAATAAGGAAAAGCCAACAATGCAACATTTTCGTTTATTTTTGCAGGGAACCGCAAACTTCGCCAAGCTTCCTATGTACACGAAAATCTGCAACAAGCTTTAAAAAAAACGCAGCACCCGGAAACACGAACTAAAAACACTCGATGCTCCGAAGACTACTGAATAATTAATGAGCAAGCCCCGATAAATAATCGGCTTGCGTGAAAGCATTATTTCCCAGCCGATCCTGATACAGTCCGCGACAGAAGAAATCACACTTCGAAATTAACGTGATTTTTATTCGTTTAAGAGCTTGTACATGAACTTGAAAAATACCACTATAAACATACACAAATTAAATAGAATTGAATTTAGCCAGTATAAACGATTTTATTTAAAAAAAAAAAGAATTTTTATGAAAATATAGTGGGACAAAATGACGGCACATTTAATTAAAAATGATGTACGTGTGGCATTACCCTGCTATACGTAATTTTTAGTAAAATGTGCTAGTATTTTGTCGCGCTATATATATATATATATATTCCCGTAATAATTCTTTCTTCTCAAATGAAATTCTTTAGACTGGCGAAATTCCATTTTATTTTATTTATACATGGTTATAGTGATATTTTGCTAGTTTGTATAAAAACCTAAAACTTGGTTATATTGTTAGACAAATCAAAATCAAGTTGATTTTAAAGCGTGCTATCTTTTTGTCGTGGTCTGTACGTCGATGTATTTTCATGCAGTGGACCGCAGACTGTTTCCATTTTGCAAATAACATCTGCTCGGTTTCCGCGAGGGTAAGACGGAAGAAAAGGCTTATCAAAGAAGATAATGGACCCTTCCAACGTTCCATTGACTCGATAATGCGCGGCCTGTTTATTCGTGCCTTCCCCGGCAGTGCGCGCCGGTTGCCGAACCCACCCCCGTATAAATTCACCCCTTTGCTCCCGGCATCCCCATGCAACCAGAACACCACCCTTGTCGTCTTTCCGCGGCCCTCAACGCTCGAACGCCATGACCTTATGAACTCCCGCAATCGGCCACGAGTTTCGCCGTTAAACTCCGTTCCTACGGTGCACTCCCGATGGATACGGAGCCGGCATTAAGCCCCCGCAAGATCGTTTCGACGATGAAACAACCCTACCAAGGGAAGCTGAATATATTGGCTCGATGGCTAACAATTTCTCCCATAGCATGACTTATGGGAACGTTAACGGGCATAAAATCTTATGGCAGAGACGCCGCGCAGGAAAATGTATTTTGAACCCCCGCGCATCGCTCGGGTAATTGCTACGTTAATATCCAGGTGGGCTAAATTGAAACGAAGATCCAGGAATAACTGCGAATGTAATGAGCAGGACTGGCAAAAAAGTTTCATCCTTTACTCCGATGCTGAAAAGGGAATGCGGATCCTTGTGCTTTGTGCATCGACTGCGAAGAACAGAATGTCGAATAGACTGTTCGTCCTTTCTTCGATAATTTTAATGAGATGAAAGTGGGGTGTTCTTAAATTCTTTTAGTC
The DNA here is from genome assembly GCF_051020955.1 of Megalopta genalis. Lineage (NCBI taxonomy): Eukaryota > Metazoa > Arthropoda > Insecta > Hymenoptera > Halictidae > Megalopta > Megalopta genalis. Next base: position 39,669,741 of record NC_135013.1, read on the forward strand.
TTGATACCGGTTCGATAATTTAATCCTAAATGCATAAAATCTTCAGTGTGCTAAATCAATTTTTTGTTCAAAAAGGCTAGAACAAAAAATAAACGAATATATTGGGTTGGCAACTAAGTAATTGCCGATTTGTTCAATGAAATAAAAATTTTTTTTTACTTGGAATGAAGTTTAATCTGAAGTTTAATTTTCCATTTTGTTCGATGACCTTTTGCCATCTCTCTGACAACTTGAAAATTCCACGCTCGTAGAAAGTCTGATCCTTTTCGGCCAAAAAACGAGTTAAGTGAGATTTTACAGCGTCATCGTCATTAAAAGTTTTACCACGAAGGGAGTTGTCCAGGGATCGAAATAAGTGGTAATCCGATGGCGCGAGATCAGGGCTATATGGTGGGTGTAACATCAATTCCCAACCAATATCCATCAATTTTTGCCGAGAGGACAAAGACGTATGCGGCCTAGCATTGTCCTGGTGGAAAATGACACCTTTACGATCGACCAATTCTGGTCGCTTTTCCTTGACCGCTGCATTCAATTTGTCCAGTTGCTAACATTCACAATAATAAAAAATAACATAATAATAATAATAATAATTTTATAATATAACATTTACGGATATCACAAAAATGAGAGTGAGAGACATCTTTAACTGAAATCGGCAATTACTTAGTTGCCAACCCAATAGTAACGTAACTGAATTATTTATTTATCATTCGGAATAATTGTGGGTTGGCTAAACGTTTTCTAAAAGTCAGTTAGTCTTTTCGTCGTTTACGATTGACCAATTCTGGTCGGTTTTCCTTGACCGCTGCATTCAATTTGTCCAGTTGCTAACATTCACAATAATAAAAAATAACATAATAATAATAATAATAATAATAATAATTTTATAATATAACATTTACGGATATCACAAAAATGGGATAATAAAAAATAACATAATAATAATAATAGTAATAATTTTATAATATAACATTTACGGATATCATAAAAATGGGTGTGAGAGACATCTATAACTGGAATCGGCAATTACTTAGTTGCCAACCCAATAGTAGTTTAATAAATCTTTACTGAATAAATCGAACTTTATTTTTACGCTTTATATACATATATAGAATGCTTTATTTATTAAGATCAGTTATTTGCATTTACTTCATTTAGAACAAATATTGTGAACAAAAATAAAGGGAGTTGCATAATATTCAATCGAATCAAAATTTATCTAGGTAATTTATCTAAATAAGATTTTATTCTAATAAAAATTAATTTGAATAATTTACCAATTATATAAATTCATTTATCATACGAATAAGAATTTATTTGTACAGGAATTAATTCGGTAAATAAATAAAAATAAAAGGATATAGAATTTTTCCAGGTTAACTATTTATTATTATAACTATTAACTATTATATTATATATATTAACTATTATAACTATTAACTATTTTTCAATCGCTGTATCGGTAAGTTGAATTGATGCATAACTAAACAATTTCTCCCTGGGTGTAGAGGAAGTCATCGAAGTCATTCCAGGATTTATGTTTACAACACACGTATGCATAAAAAATTATCCAGAACGTACGGTCAACAATTATTCGAATAATTTCACAATCTTTATTCGAATAATTTATAGAAATAAAAAATGAGAAATTATTCAAATAAATAGATAGAATAATTTCTTAATAATTATTTTAGATAAATATTTACTAGAAACAATTCGAACAATGTTCACAATTTTCAAGAACAGCATACGTTCTTAACAGATCAAGAAGAACTGCATCCGGAAACGAAATTGCTAGGTATGAATATTTACCTCGTCCGAAGAGAGAATTACATTAACGAAGCCGATTCCCCGAGATAGCTCTTTTAAATGTCAGCCACTGAATTCGCAAGTGTTTAGATTAAGTAAGAATCTCCCGGTCCCTTCGTCTCTGTGTTCGCCTCGTTGCGACACGACTGCAAGAAATTAGCTATATACATACAAATTCATGCATCACGACCATTCCATGAATAATGCAAATCCTCCCTCACGTTTCCTTTCACTGTCTGCTCTAGAATTATCCTTCGGAGCGTGCACACGATACAGTTTGAAACGTATATTCTAAATAAATGAAACAAGTTCCAGCCGTAGTTAATTAAATTTTTAGAATACATCGCGGAACTATGGAAAACCGCGAACCTCTTCATTTTGCCGTGTCTCGTGTTGAAGATTTAAATTCAAATTCAGACTCGAATGGAATATGCATGGTTTCCGTGAATTATCACTGACCTAGGCGAAAAAGCAAAATTTATCTCATGAATGAAAATGTTTATTAAAAATTGTTTATAGAAGATATTAATGGTTCAATCGTGCAGAGACAATATTACAGTAACATATAGAACAAATTCGAAGAAGGTTTTAGTTTACAGATTTATTCAATTTAAAGTGATCTGAAATTTTGATTCATGAACAGCTCAATATTAATTGCTTACAGTTACTCGTAAAATTACTTTCCAAATTGCGAAAGCGAAGTTATCTGCGTGTTCTAGAAGGGATATAAGCTACCGGACTTTTTGTACTTTTACTATAATACTGTCTACCAGTTTCCCCTCAAATAACATACCAGCTATACATTAAGCTATGCATGGATTCACTAGCGAGATAGGAACTTAAAATTGAAGGGTTCCTCCTCGGAGGATTATCCCCGGCTTCTTAGGATATTAATCCAGGATATGATGGAAACGAATCCTCGATCATCCCCGACTTATGTGTATCTCACGATTTTTCTCAGATATTCATACGAAACCTCTTCCCAACTCGACATTATAGAATTACAAAAGTAACACAGGGGCTCGGAACCGATTATGTTTTTAGAGATTACAGAACATTGAATGAAAATTCATGCGATCCTCTATTAGCTCATCAAGTCTGCAATGTTTCGACGTAAATTGAATTGCACTTACTAATTTGAATATATGCAATATTTTCCTGAAGCAGTTAACTGGCAATAATTGGCAATTCGGTTAAGGATTAATTTATTCAACCTTTAATTACTACTGTCGATCTGTGAGGCCGCTATTAATTACTTATTCACACTTATTCATCATTCTTGTTCATAATTGTAAGAAAAATTGCAAAAAAGGAACACTTTTAACATACTTGCTTCTGCACAATCGAAGTTGGCCCTCTTCATTATACAGGGTTCCCCGGAAAGAATCATCCGATTTCAAAAATTTATATTTTAAAAAATTACACACAGAAAATTATAATTCAAACACGAATATAACGGGAAAATGTGCGAGTTTTACTTTTTATTATTTTTTTCTCATGTACCAAACCGTTGGATTGGTCGCAGTTCATCCGATAATATGGTTCTACACAGTTGGCCTCCGAGATCACCCGACCTAAACCCATGCGACTTCTTCCTTTGGGGATTTGTGAAGGATCTTGTCTTTGTACCACCTTTACCTACAAGTGTAAATGAACTGAAAAAACGCATTTGCGATGCTGTACAAACAATTACCAGAGATGCATTACACCGTGTTTGGCAAGAACTTTCATATCGCAATGATATCATACGTGTAACGAAAGGAAGTCATATTGAACACTTGTAAACAAAAACTCACACATTTTCCCGTTATATTCGTGTTTGAATTATAATTTTCTGTGTGTAATTTTTTAAAATATAAATTTTTGAGATCGGATGATTCTTTCCGGAGAACCCTGTACATGCGCAAAGTAAAAACAATTGATACTAATCTTTTACTTAACGCTTTCATGTCAATAATAGCGCAATAAGCATTAATGGTCTATGAGACCGCTAATACATTTTATAATTATACATTTATATAATAATATATTTATATAGTAACACATTTTTGACTTTCTTTCCTATTTTCATATTAATTACACCTTTCCACATACAATAAGCATAATAACATTATATCATAGCAGAATTTTCAAAGGTACGCACGTATCCTTTTAGTTGGATCCGCGTAAGTTCTCACGAGCACCGTAGAAGGGTTAAGACAAAGGAGACTAGCGTCACGAGCGCGTTCCTCGAGGTCCACAAACATTTACACCGACAACGCGGAAGTAAGTCCACCGGAATTCCGAAATCCATGGAAGTAGCCTCCTTCCAGGTTTTTCAAGAGCGAGTCGAGTGGCAAAAGGGGTTGAAAGGTTCGCGAAAAGGCAGAGCCGATTTATCCGTGACAGGCTGGAGAGCCTTCCCCCCCCCCCCCCCGAATCCTCACAGGATTTCTTTCATGACGAGGTGGAAGGATCCTATCTCTGGCACCTAGACCGGCCGGGGAAGACCAAGGACGTTGGAGGGTGGAACAAGAAGAAGGAGAGCTTTGTGCAAGCATGAGAACGCGCGCGCGCGCGCTAGGATATGCGCTCCGGAGTCCGAGCGTTGTAAGCTCGTCTACACCTTCCGAAAAAGGGGGATATCGACTTGCTGGAAAGGGATAAGGGTCGACAGGGAGGCGGATGAACAGCCACTCCGAACCTCTACGGCCAAGATAGACGAGCCGAGTCGACTGGTCCCGACGAATCTCGATCCGTCGATCGTCTGGCTGGATGTGAGACATCTTGTTTCGGCGAAATGCACGCTGGAAGACCTTTCAGCACCGAACTATGTAAAAATAACGTGACCAGGACTTTTCAACCTTTCGACTGGCAGATTTCTGGATACTATGCTGATCCTGGGTACAGTTACCCCTATTAATATTCGAACACAATGCTGTTTCTTCATCTTTTCAGGGATAAGGTTGTATAAGGTAGCGCGATTCAGGTATCATGTCACTTATTGCGCAAATTCGCCATTTTTATCCATTAATAATGCACAAATAATGTTTTTCTAACAATAACATTTAATGATACAATTCGTTTGAAATCAAAAGTAGTCACATTATCTTGTCAAGGGTTAATGGTTTCATAATGAAAAAAGCAAATTTATATTTGGTGTTCAAATCTATATTTAACCCTTTGCATATTTAGTGGATTATGTATGAAATCTTCGTCAGGAGTCTAACTTATTGTTACAATGCAAGAGGTTAATAGAAATTATTATGTTCGTTCAATTTGCCAGTTATCTACTGATGTTTTGTGTATCATAAATTAGTTGTATTATAAATAATCATATATAAAAAAAAGATTAGATATTTATAATATGCTAACTACTGTATATTTGAATGTACGATTGCATACCCGTGTACTCGTGTATTATATTATATATTAATATTATATATTAATATTATATATTAATATTATATATTAATATTATATATTATATATTAATATTATATATTAATATTATATATTAATATTATATATTAATATTATATATTATATATTAATATTATATATTAATATTATATATTATATATTATTATATATTATTATATATTATATATTATGTATTAATATATATTAATATTATTATTATATATTATATCGTATACAATTTCGACATACCCACGTATACCTCGTTTTTTAATTTTTTCATCTGAGTCTGTAACCAACATTTAAAAAATGCTTCTTATAGATCTCGGCTGAAAGTTTCATTGAAATCGGTTAACGCAGAGCCAAGCTACAAGCGTTGAAAGTTTTAGAAAACTGCAGATTTCTCACAGTTATTCCTGGGAAGTGTAAAAAATCGTGACAAAACTGCGATCTTTTATTGTTCACAGCTCGTATCAAGCTCGTGCGACTACGATGAAATTTTCAGGGTGCACATAAATTATCAAGATCTACAAATAGCATTTCTTAAATTTTCGTTACAGACTCAGATAAAAAGATTAAAGAAACGAGAGTTTATATTTTTTGTCGTTCTACGCAATAGGAAAATTTAAAAAATCATTTCAAGTCATTGTCTAATAGAGTAGTCCCTCCATCATCTAAGAACAAGTCATTTGGTCCAGTCTCGAAAAAGTTATACCACTTTTCAAGCACCCGGTCTTCCACTGTACACGCGTATTTTAAACAAACGGGTATCTCTGATCTTAACCGACGATTTCCATGCGCGGGATCGAAGCATTCATCGCGTCGCACTTTTAGTGAAATAGCCATCGTAGCTCAAAACCGCGTTGAAAGTTTGATCGTTTGTTATACCGAACAAAGCCGCGACCCAGACACCGGGAATCCTGAGATCGTTCTCGTATCCACACAGCGTCTGCATCCATCCCACGCTATATTTTTAAAACCGCAGACTCGTCGTTTCCTGCAAGCAACCCTTCCGGAAACCGGCGCGTTAAACCGGCGCAGCTTACCGCGTCGCAAGACCAACACCGAAATAGATCGAATTACTTAGAAAGCGTCGCGCGGGGTCGTCAGATCGGGGGACCGGGATCGGCGGCCGACAATCTTTTAAAAACCTCCATTAAATTGCCCGTCAAAGATCCAGCGATAGCTCCTTGGCCAGACGGCAAAGGAAAGTCAGCAGCGAGGAGACAGAAGAGGACTCGCATCAACGCAGATGCGAGACGCGCAGATGAATCAAAGGGACCCGGGGAGCAAAGACAGATAGGAAGAGAGAGAGCTATCAGCGAACAGATAGAGAGAAAGATAGAGAGAGAGAGAGAGAGAGAGAGAGAGAAGAGATAGCGGCACCGGGAGAACGGGATAGATAGATTTAATCGCACCTACCCTATTCCTCTCACGTCCGGCGAGGGAGACGTGAAACGAGAGAGAAACGAGAGAGGAACAAGTGAGGATCGACAAAGACGGAGGATGAAAAAAATGGCGTGGGTGAGTGAGAACGAGAAAAAGGGGGAGAAGGGGATACAATTTAATACAGAGTCCCATTGGTTCACCCCCGAGGGAGGGTACCATGGAGAAGGCTGCATTTTTTCCTCGCGTGCCGTTTGTCTTGTACGTGACGAGTATGAACGCGTCGAATCCAAAGAATCCCGAGCCGGAAAGGAGCGCCGGGCACACGAGGATTGTCGGATCGCGCGAGCAAAAATATTGCCGCGCACGTGCCACGCTGGTCCTCCTATATCGTTTCGAACTTCCTACGCCCCTTTGAAACAGACCTTCCTTTTCTTGCCGGTAATTTAACGTCTCGGCGCATTTGACTGGAGGTCGGTTTTAATTGATGCGCCGCGGAATTGCCGGAGCTGCCCTTTGTACTGTCTCTGAGGAATTTTTATTTCGCGATTTGGGAATCGTTATTTATGCCTTTCGTACGGCAAGTTTGTCGGCTCCGAATAATTGTGGTCACGTTCGTTTGTGTAAACAACTGTTTTATATTAGTTTATAAAAGTAGCAGCAAAACTTTATTCTCTGATTTTGAACGAGTGTTATTGTAGTATTGCAAGTGACACATATATTGAATACATAATTCGTAAATCACAATCTGAAATCATAATTTGAATAATCGTACATTAAAAAATGAATGATCCGTCATTTCTGACGAGTTCCGTAAACTTAGTGTTAAATATTTGTTGAGTGAGAAGAGTATTTGCCAGGAGAGAAAGCTTGGGGAAATATGTTCTAATGGGGTCGAATATAACTATGAACATATTCGTTGTTACAAGAATTATAAAACTATAAACATATGTATAAATGAAGCATTATTGCAATTATCAAGAGTGTTACTAAAATTAACGATAACGCGAAAAGAATGAAAACTATCATTACAATCTGGTCATTAAAGTTATGTACTTTAAATTCATATAATTCATTTGTTATAATTATTATAATTATAATTTATATAATTATTATGATTATAATAATAATAATAGTATTTAATATTAATATTATTATTATTATAAAAATATAATAATAATTATTATTATAATTATAATTATAATTCATTTGAGTGTTAATAAAATTAACGATAACGCGAAGAATGAAAACTATCATTATAATCTGGTCATTAAAAAGTTATGTACTTTAAATTCATATAATTCATTTAATATAATTTAATTTAATTCATTATATATATAATTCACTTAATATAATTTAATTTAATTGTGTAAAATAAGTATGAACTTCGCCATAGTAATGGTAGGAGAAAAAATTAAACCAACAAAAATTAATAAGAATATAGTAACTCAGCACGATCTGCTAACTACGTGTACAATCTTAATTTCTCGTCACCCGAAATAAAAGTCTATTTTTCTATTCTCAACAGTGCGTGATTGAAGAAAGTACAGACATGCACTGGACATAAATCTTATTTTCTTACGAGATATTAAGCGAACGATAAAAAGGTTCTAATTACTACAGTCATAAAATAAATCACAAGGCAAGTGATTAACCTTTTCGCTACGGCAGATTTTGATGCATATCGCGAGCGCAACATGTGGTAGTTGAACTGCAACACACACTATAAACGTCGAAACTTTTTCATCAGCGTGCATTCTCCTGATTTTTATTGAAATGGTGGAAGATGGTAGTAACACCAAAGAGAAGAAATTGGGAATTTCTATTATTCACTGTATAGTGCATATTTCCATTTCCCTAGGTGTTATTAAAATTTCATGTTACCGTTAATCTAATTAATTGTATCTTATACCATTACTAATATATTATATCATTATATTTAAATTAATTATATTATATTATATTATATTTATATTATATTATATTATATTATATTTATATTATATTATATTATATTATATTATATTATATTATATTATATTATATTATATTATATTATATTATATTATATTATATTATATTATATTATATTATATTATATTATATTATATTATATTATATTATATTATATTATATTATATTATATTATATTATATTATATTATATTATATTATATTATATTATATTATATTATATTATATTATATTATATTATATTATATTATATTATAATATAATATACAAGCCACCAATGAATTAAAAAATAATATTTGACAGGTTATAAAATCGATTGAACAGCCATTGAACGAGGATGTGATAAAAAATTTAAGAAAAAGGGTGATTCAATGCTGGCCATTTGGCTGATATTATACGATTGTTAGTTACAATAAAAATTTGCCCAATTTGTTAAATACAAACACGTTTTATTGGCAAAAAACCATCGGCAGCACTCGTTGAAAGATTCTTTGTATCGACAATATTAAATAGTTCTTATTTTCTTAGCGTTTCGAATGCAGATATGTACTAATTCTTTTCATAAATACATGAAATCCTTAGTCTATTAATCGGAGAAAAAGAATGGCAAATCGAGTCCAGCATAAAACAGAGTGGTTGTTTATTCGAAAGCAAACACGGGGGGCTCGTGAATATCGAGTGTCGCGCAAAAGACGAGTAGCCTCTGAATATTCCGGACAAGCTGCGTCGACTAAAAAAGTGGACGGTTCGAGGGGGGCGGCTGTGGGAGAACAACGATTGGTCGAGGAAAAGGAGATGTCCTCGAGTGCATCGAGGGAGCCGTTATCCGGGGGATGAAAGCGCAGGGTGCGCTCCTCCGCTCGGTGGCACCCTGTGCATAATTTATCGTCGGGGTGGATCAAATTCCGTGGTGCGTGTCGAAGTGCCCGGGCCCCCGGGGTAACTTCGATTCTGCCGGGAATAAGTCGTAATAATTTACGGTCGCAAGTTTCCTGGCGAAAGTAATCCGCGAGGATTCCCGGCCCCTCCGAGTATTAAAGGTATTAACTCCTCTCCGGTGCCTTCGCTTTCACGCGCCGCGGGACTAGAGGATCCTCGACTGGACCGTGTGAATAAACTCGCCAACAATGAGACTTCAAACGGACGCGGCGATTACCGAGGGAAATACTTAATCGGTTCGCAGACCGAAAGTCAATCCTTCTGACGCGTGACGCGTCCAATATTTTTTTCCTGTTCGTTTCTTGTTTCGCCGGCTGAATATACTTAAATCTAGCGTTGAATTATTTAATAGCAGAGTTGGGCATTATAAATGTATTCCTTTTAGTCGTGCTATTCATTATTTGTTATAAATTATTCTATTTATTCGTGTTGAAAAAAAAAGGAAATTTTAGCCTCGAACAAAAATTAATCTATAGTTTACTTAGTACTAAGATACTAAGATATCGGTTTACATTTTCGTCGGTTCCGTCAGCGGGAAACGACGGTGATGTAAACTGTATATAATAGATACCGCGATACATCATCACCGGTACCATTAGATACATATCGTGCCCTGATTGTTTGGGGATCCCAGCGTCATGTATACAATGTGAAACGCGACAAATAAACGTCTCTGATTGGTGGATAAGACGAACCCAAGAAGGGTATAAAAGAAGCGTTTTTTTCTTACCGGACTCTCAGTAGAGTTTGGTCGCTCGATCGTTTTCGCCCATATACCTTCTCTCAATAAAGGAATAAAATAAAGTCTTTTTAAGAAAAGAATTAGAATCATATTCATTTTCATTCCATAATCCCAACAATTCGAATAATCCGTTATTTGTCATAAATAATTATATCTATTTATTGGAATAATTCTTTATTCGAATAATTCGAAAAAGTAATATGAAAGAAACAAATCGATAAACTGTGAAGAAACACTTTGTGCTTTATCATTTTGATTCAAATCAATTATTTTCCGTATGAATTTCTGTACGAATAAAATCTTATTCGAATGAATTCATATTCGAATAAAATTTTATCCGGATAAATTTTCATTCGAGAGAATATTTATTCGACAATGTCGAATAAAATTTTATTCGTTAGTCTTCATCTACTTAACTCTGTTAAATAGAACATCGTGAAAACGTTAAATATCAAAGAGCTGAAAAAAATAGATTTTTGAAATAGTTGCAATTATCGAATTTGTGAAGATGCTTTTATGTCCAATCACCGTGACCAATTATTCAGATGTAATTTTGTAATAAAAATCGTGCAATATTTTGATAGGCGTGATATTATTAAAAAGCAATAAAATCTGGCGAAGCACCAGGTATTTTTCAAAGCCAATACATTTTCTTCACAATTTTTCTAGATATACTGAAGACACGGGGCTTTTAGACCGAACGCAAACAACCACCAGAAGAAGTTGGCAGCCGGAAATTACGAAATCGGATAAAGTTGCTCATATCCTGAGTCAAAATGAAGGTAGGCAGCATCGTCTGAGGGTTAATGGTTTTTCAGTGTTTGCTGCCTTGGTATTTTATTACGAAGAAAGACTATTTTGGCTGTCTTCCCTCGCATAATATACAATACTTTTAATTTTTTTTTTTTAAATCGTTAAGAATATCTGAGATTGCAAACTTCGTAAGAAGATGGAATTGTTAACATCGTAAGCTGTTGACATTGTTAACATTCTCTTGTTAAGATTATTAGAAGACTTTTAAGAAAGTTACAAAACAGTTAATATTAGAAATATGTAACAGGAAACAGAAATTATATAGTTTATATTAGAAGTAATATAAAATATTGGGTTGGCAACTAAGTAATTGCCGATTTGTTCAATGAAATAAAAAATTTTTTTTTACTTGGAATGAAGTTTAATCTGTAATGTACTTTCCATTTTGTTCGATGACCTTTTGCCATCTCTCTGACAACTTGAAAATTCCACGCTCGTAGAAAGTCTGATCCTTTTCGGCCAAAAACTGAGTTAAGTGAGATTTTACAGCGTCGTCATCATTAAAAGTTTTACCACGAAGGGAGTTGTCCAGGGATCGAAATAAGTGGTAATTCGGTGGCGCGTGATCAGGGCTATATGGTGGGTGTAACATCAATTCCCAACCAATATCCATGAATTTTTGCCGAGTGGACAAAGACGTGTGCTGCCTAGCATTGTCCTGGTGGAAAATGGCACCTTTACGATTGACCAATTCTGGTCGCTTTTCCTTGACCGCTGCATTCAATTTGTCTAGTTGCTAACATTCACAATAATAAAAAATAACATAATAATAATAATAATAATAATGATAATAATAATAATAATTTTATAATATAACATTTACGGATATCATAAAAATGGGAGTGAGAGACATCTTTAACTGAAATCGGCAATTACTTAGTTGCCAACCCAATAGTAACGTAACTGAATTATTTATTTATCATTCGGAATAATTGTGGGTTGGCTAAACGTTTTCTAAAAGTCAGTTAGTCTTTTCGTCGTTTACGATTGACCAATTCTGGTCGGTTTTCCTTGACCGCTGCATTCAATTTGTCCAGTTGCTAACATTCAGGGATAATAAAAAATAACATAATAATAATAATAATAATAATTTTATAATATAACATTTACGGATATCATAAAAATGGGAGTGAGAGACATCTATAACTGAGAAATCGGCAATTACTTAGTTGCCAACCCAATAGATATATACAGTCTATATTAGAAATAATAGAAAATAGTATAATACAAATATAGTTTTTTATTTTGTTTAAACATCGATAAAAACACAAAAAGTTACTTTGAGTTTATAATTATTATAAATATCATATTGGCATATTCCTACGATGGAAATAATAGAAACCAGAAATATACAAATATGATATTTTGTTGAGATATCAGTGTCAATGTAAAAGTTACTTTGAATCTATGACTACGCACACCACTGTAAGTACTAACAGAATTTTTCTAAAAATATTATTACGCTCCCTGATTAAAACAGTACCATTGAGCAAATAATTAAGCACTGTTTAACATTAAAATACACGGTTTCCAAAATAATCTCCGGTAGATAACTTGTTAAAATATCGCTGAACGCGTGAAGGAAAAGGGAAGAGAAGGTGCTATTCGAAAGGTTGAGAGTATCATCACGAGATAACACGTTAACCCGTGCGAGGGACGGTTCCGTGGGTAAAAAAGAATGACCATGTTCCGTGACATAACGGTACGGCTGATCGTATACGGGTGTTTTCTACTTGCCGAGTAAATCCCATCCGGGAACGAACGGGTGAGGAATCGTTTGAAAGGAAGAAGAAAAAGCGCGACGGCCGTTAACCCTATTCCTTCGGGGCGGTTCAGCGTCGAGTAACGAAGGGTCTCGTGTTCCTAGACCCCTCGAATGTGATTACACGGAAGGAGAAAAGGACGTGAGCCGGGACAGGGTGAAAGAGGGCTGCCGGCGGTCTTGATTTAGTAATAACACGGGCTCAACCATCGCGTGGCTGGCGCGGGGGAGGGGCCTTGAATTACTAGAAACCTGCGAGACATTCGAAAAATCAAGGGAAAACCAACGACCAACAAGGAGGACAATCGATTGCGACGACAATGCCGGAGACGAGCGTTTGATACGAACGCAGGTGGAACGGTAATGTTTATCTGTCGCGTCGTCTCGTTCAGCATTCTTCCCTTTTTACGCTTTCAGCGCAGACGCAACCGAATCAGTTGCGATAACAAGACATTGATGGATAATACCGGCATTACATCTTGGAAATGTTACAGAAAGTCTGAAACTGAATAAAACGTTGCTTTTTATCCTTTTTTCCAATCGACTGTGAACTTTTATGAAAAATAAACATTGTCTTCACGAATTACAAGATACAGAAATTACATAGACATTCATTTCTTTTCTTAATAATTCTATTGAGTGAACAGCGATACAACTTTCTATCATAAATGCATAAAATCCGCAGTCTGACAATAACTGACGTTTGCTGCTTCATTTATGCTTTTTGCCACTGTTATTGTACTGAATTAAGAAATGTATATAATAAATTCTCGTGAAAGTTCATTCATAAATTCAGATATTCCAAATATTTAAAATAACAATTAAATATCTAAGACGTTTAAAATGAAAACTGTAAAACCGGTAAAAAAGACCGGCACTGCCATGTGCAAATTTTTGGAACACAAGAAAGTATTTGTCTTGTAAAAAATTAATAGCACTCTCTGCGCTAGTTTTGTTGCAATAAAACTTCCAATCAACGAAAGGAAATTTTCTCTCAATTAAACGTTCAAAAAATGAGCTGTAAAAATAGAAAATTGTATAAAGACCTACAGAGTACCAAAACATACTTTACTATATAATGATCCTACCCAATAAAAAACTTTGGTAGATTAAAAATAATGTTACGAATTAGCTAGTATTAAGTCATTAAAAATGATATGCGTGGATTTTATAGTAAAATTACAGAGTAAAGTATGCATTTCGTATTTAACGATCTTATAATTAAACTAGTAATTAAAATACACACGCATTTTAACTGCCGTAAAACTCGGTATTTTACAGTCACAGTATTGTTTCCATAGTTTGATCTGCTTTTGTTTTCCGATGCGGTCGCACGAGATTCGAAAATGATCAAACACGGCGAACTTGGAAATGGTTGATAAATAAATTAGACGAAAACATTGAATAAACGTAATATCGGAATGGACGATAGATTAATATTGGATTGTGTCGTTCCCCTCGAATGAATTTGCAGTTCGATTAAGAGAAACAAAATCTAGCGGAATTAATGTAGGAGCGAAACGAATGGAGCGATCCTCGAGGCGGACGTTGCTATACAGAGAAACTAATTGTACTTTTAAATTATTCAAATTTATTCAGGCCCCCGAGACTGTTGACATAGTGATATCTTTTTCGTATGCAACTGGAACGAATTAGCTTCTACAACGTCGACGGACGTTCATTCGGCGTGGTTTCGTTTATGCGCTCCGAAATTTGCATTTAACAATTCTAAAGGGATTGTATCGAATGGAGGTCATCGTGCACGCCGGTTTATGAACCTTCATTAAGATCTTAATTAATCATGTCATTGTTCTTCTTACAAGGCTGCGGAAGTTCATGCAAATTTCTACTCTCGTAACTATATGAAACTTCGCCGCCTTTGTGAATCGTTTCGGTAAATTACCAAAGTAGAAACTCCGTCAAAATACTGTAACGAATTTCGTTCAAACTTTACATTACGTAGTTGTTACGAATTCATACAAATCGGAAATGCATAAACCATTGCACACTGCTTTGCATAATTAAGAAATTCGAACTTAATAACAGTTAGAAAAGCACAAGAATTTGAAAGCTTACTCGAATGTAAACTAGAATTTTATTACTCATTTTATAAAGAATTATATAAAACAAGTTATGATTATGTAAATTTAATAAAACCAATAACAATTATGTAAAGATTCTTCATATCGTTCGGAGTAATTTCTTCCATCTCTTCAAAGAATAAAACGGAAGTAAATGCTACTTTCAATTTAGTATGTGGCGAAGCTATAGCTGCAACGTAATTTATTCCAAACGTGATAAATAGCTTGGACAAGTATTTACGTTTGGAACACAGACGTTAATAGGATTTACCGAGACTTACTACGTTCAAGTAACCCCTTACAGATCTGCGTCTTGTTAGGGTGCGATTAAACAGTGATCAACATCTCCAGACTGCTCGAAAGATTTACAGTAATGCGCGAATGAGAGGCCAAGACAGTCGCGCGGAGAATTATTAGAGAGCGAATTAGTAGTTACGTTTACATACCACGCGATTTACCCTTTCTTGAGTTACGGCCGCGTTCGCGTCGCCTCGTAGAAACTAACTTACCCCCATGCTGCACCCAAGTGTATCCAGGCTTGAAAATTATTTCATTTAATACGTTAGATCGAATCGTCCAGAACATTTTCGCAAACATCCGCGAGATGAAGTAATTATTTGCTGGTCATCAAATGAAATCAATGAAACACGTTTTGTTCTATCGATTCGTACCTTCGCGTTCATTGCGCATGTTGATGAATATTAGATCCAAGATGTTCCAGATATTGATGGATTATTTTGGGACTGCCTATACAAGAGGTTCAAGTAACAGAACATCCGCAATACTAGTGGATTGTACTGATCAATACATTTACCCCGAGGCTATATTTCCTTCCCCATAATATCGTTAAGTTTCTCTGCAATATTTTTTTAATCTATTCGAGTGCTCATTTCTTTAGGCACGGTTTTACGTTTGAGAAAAGTGTAACATAGTTGTTACTAATTTACATATTCGTTGTTTCTGTTTCCATTGTCAACGAATGATGACGAGACGTGACTTCGGTCTTTTCGTGCAAATTTACATTTCCTGTGATAAGTAGATAACACCCCCCGTACTTCATACATTTGTAACAAAAACAAGTGGTTATAATACGAAACAGTGGAAAGACGAAAATAACTGTAAAATATTGGTAATCCACTGTTGACTTTCTAAAATTATTTAAACGAAAGAAGCTCCTTTTGCAGACACCGAAAAATTAATTTCGCAGGAAAATCCACAGTTTAGAAATATGTTTCGATAAGAAGGTTAAAGAAAGGAGAGTATGATTGCATATTTCATCGACTTTCTTAACATTAGAATTAACGAGCCCTATTGTTTTATAACAAGATTTTAAAGCTTCGTACGATATTATTAAATTTAATTTAAGCTTCGTACGATCTCGATCATAAGACATGATTGAATAAAGAAGTTTATCTAAAAATGTCTAATGTATTCAATCTACCATATTTGATTAGGATCTGTAAAATGCAAAAATATTGGAAAAGCGTCACACATTTCAAATTCTTAATTTTCGTTTCATTGAATAAATTACTTTGGCTTTAAATTTCGTAAATTACTGGAATGACAATTAAACAGTGTTCATCAGAATTTATGCATGACCTAGAGTTTCATTTCTTGTGCCAATACTTCTACTAATTTAAAAACGTTATTGGAAAGATCGAAACACAGTAAGAATACCTGCTTTATTCTTATGTAAAGATATTCATAAATTACAAATGCTACTTATAGTTCACTTTTCGAAAGATACCTGAAGTCATAATAAGTGTCCATTCTGTCCCTATCCAGACTTGCAAGTGTAGAAAAATGAAATGGAGATAAATGACAACTTTAACTGTATTTTACTAATGTATTGCATAATTTTTTGCTCTAACCTACGTTAAAGCGTTAAAGAGGCGTGGAATGCAGCTGTACAAAGATCTAATGAAGATTGCGTCGGGTAGGTGTAACGGTTCGAAAAGAATAACGAGAACAAGCATCCAAAGAGCATTCCGTGAACGTCCAACAATCCTGAATCCCTCCCGTGTTCCCAAACAAATGAAAAATAATTACGCCCGGGGGACATCATTTTACTCTACAATCGCAGGCAATCGAATCAAGTGATTACATAATTTCCACTCAGCCACGGGAGAATCCCTTTGTTTCAGGGGGCCATTTATCACCGTCCCTCGATCACAGCCGATCGTGCCCGAAGATACCAACGATCCTTAAAGTCCCATTACGAGACGGTTCCGCTTACCAAAGAAACAGTCGTTTCATTCGAGAAATTGGGGAACGACGGAGCAAGATGGCGAAACAGTGAAACAGAGAGAAATAGGGATAGAAAGAAGTAAGGAAAGAGATAGGAAGAAAGAAAGATGGATAAGGGGAGATTATGGATGCGTACGAAAAATGAGTGCATAATAACTTTATACATTATCCAGGGTGAAAAAGTCGTAAAGAAAAATTTTACGCTATTTAACAAGCACCATTATCCTACAGTACGATTTATTTCGCAAGTACATCGGTGCGTTTGCAAACTGCAACTGCACTTCTTTTTTCTTTACATAGCAATGCATATCTTTTTGCAGGTAGATCGATTCTCTAGAACATTCTCGATAAAAATGCATTAAGGAGTAATGCTTAAAAAATTAATATTTCTCAAGATATTTCACACACTTACCGACAAAGAAATAATATGTTTTGGCACTATACCCTAATCCCTTCTTATTGAGAATGTTCTAGAGAATCGATCGAACAAAGTATGCAATTCTAGTTTTAAAAAAATACTGTAGTTGCAGTTTGTAAATGCACCGATGCACTTGTAAAAAGAATTGTATTGTAGGATAATAGAGCTTGTTAAATAGTGTAAAATTTTCCCATTACAACTGTTTTGTAAATTCATCTGGAACAAAGCTATTGCTCGGCCCAGAACGTACACTCATTTTGTATACTAGAAATGGGGAACTGTTGATAATCAACACTATTGATAATACTATCGATAGTTCTCCACCTTGACCGTTTACAGTGTTATCGTTGCATTTCAATAAAAGAGGGGGGAAGGGAGAGAGAGAGAGAAAGAGAACAAGACGACGAGAGAGTGGGAGAGAGAGAAAAAGAGCAAGACGTAGATAGAGTTTGTGTATGAGAGAGAGAGAGAGAGAGAGAGGGGAGAGAGATTTCAGACGGTCGATTCGTCTCCGCTTCGAGATCCGTCATTGATACCATAATGAGGAAAATTTCTCTTTCACCGACGCACGGGTAGAAAAAGCACTCGAGGCCCGGCCCGGGGATGGTTATTATGCACCCAGGGGCGTACGAATAAATTCAAGGAGAGTCCTCTCATGCGAAACACGAGTGCCGAGACGCGGCTGGTTTCCGCAGCCAGATTCGACGGGATTTGTAGCCGGCCTTTAAACGCGTAATGGCTACCACTTACACGGCGGACGGGGTCGTGTAGCTACCAGAAACTTGGATCGAGGAAACACGAGCACTTCCAGAAATATGGGCTGCGTTTCCACGAGCTCTTGAATCGGACTACGACACCGAGCCGGAAACACGAAATAAACTGCTTCTGGGTCAATGTAATGGTCGACCGTTCGTTCTCGCGTCTCCACGAGGCTAAGAGAAACGGAATCGTGACAGTAAACTGCGGGATATATATGTTTGAAAACAACGATTCTCGACGATCAAATCTGATGGCCGAACGTTTCACCCTTTCGTCATTTCGTCAACGTGCACAGGAAGTCTCGTCATCGTTGCGTTGATTGTGTGATTTCACGACTTATAATCAAATTGTTTGGCAAATTGATTAACTTCACGAAACAATAAACAGAGTAGAGATAGTATATAAAGAGTCACAATTGTTTTTGATTCTTTTCTTTTGCGGTTGCTGAAATTATAAAGTGTTTTTATCAAAAATTTTTTGACAAACCACTTCATTCAAGCATGTTGTATGTTCGAATAGAAATTTGTGCGAGGTTTGAGTAAATTATAATTGTTATGAGACAACATTAGCCGCGATTTTATGCATGTGTGACAAAAATAGTAATAACAAGTGAAATACATAGCAGGAAAAACATCGAAAGAGTTTGAGAAACTTGATACAGCATTTATGATTTATTGAAAATATTAAAAAAGGAAGTACACCTTTGTCTATCGCTTGTTCTGTACACAACTGTCAATATATAAAATTTAATAAATGCTAGAAGATGTATTATTAAAGACATAGCTAAAATGACATATAATCTATGTCCATGGATTAATCGTTCTAATCATTATAATTGTTTGCATAACAGAGGGAGTTTACATTGTTCAATTTGTAGCATTTACACAACATTTTGTCCACCATGATTTTTATATGATTTGTAATATAGTTACAACATAAGTATAAGTAATTAAATCTGAATTGCATTCGTATATTACGAATTCGATTAATCGACAAACATATTCATTATCTCGTGACGTTAAGCCGAATATTAAGAAAATTTATTCGTAGAGTTAATCGAAAGCTTTGAAAATAAACTTTTAGAAGATATAAAAAGTGAAGCTAATCGAGCGTTTGCAGGGGACAAAAATTGTTACACAGCTAATAATTACGAGTTGTTCAGATCGTGAATAACAAGAGCTGCTTGAACGTGGTTAAACTGCTATAAACTAGAATTTTTTGTTATCTATACATCATGTACAAACCTATTTTTAAGTCGTTATTTAATAGTCGCAAATCAAGAACAAGTTTGCAAGTTCGTCACAAAAAAGTTAGTTTCCTGTTTTACAGTATTTTTACTCTTCTACCATCGTCTCCAACGTTAAGTGATAAAAACTCAAACACGTTTGCAGTAGAGCATTGCACGTACTCGGTCAAGTAGATAATAAATAAACATGGACTGATCAATGAAGAAGATAAGCAATGGCAGTTTCATGGCTGTCGTAGCAACTTGTGCAATACTATTAGCGAGTTATAGTTTACGTGAAAAGATAGGAATCGTTCGGTTTGATTGATGTCGGATGGATGTGATACAAGGTAATGCTTGCTCTAAAGTAAATTGAATGTGCAGAGGCAATTGGCATGAAATGATTGACATAACTTGACGTGTTAATCGAATATTACTTAACTACAGAAGTGTTTGAAGTACCATGCACGTTATCTTAGACTTTAAACAACTGATCGGATTAAAGATTCTTTTAGTCCTGTCTTTCCATTTAAAGATACATATATTAGAGTATTGAAATTAGAAGGATCTTAGTAAAACATAATAAAAGCTGATTTATATCAAAACAAGGCAAAACTGCAACGTGTCTGTAATGAAGTCTGTTATAATCGGGAGATTTTGTGAATCACTATGTTGCAATAAAACAGCTAAATATCCATCTTCAGTTATCTTATCAGTGGTTCACTAATATTGTTGAGCCTTGTCAAGACTGTGGTTTAAAAACCATGCAGAATTTTATCGAATTCGAACTGATCCTCAAAAATCATATAATCCTTTTCATTTAATAATTCGCTAAAAATTCGAATTCCGCAGCCGAACCTATAACATAGTACAGCTAAATATCCATCTTCAGTTATCTTATCAGTGGTTCACTAATATTGTTGAGCCTTGTCAAGACATTGGTTTAAAAACCATGCAGAATTTTATCGAATTCGAACTGATCCTCAAAAATCATATAATCCTTTTCATTTAATAATTCGCTAAAAATTCGAATTCCGCAGCCGAACCTATAACATAGTACAGCTGAATATCCATCTTCAGTTATCTTATCAGTGGTTCGCTAATATTGTTGAGCCTTGTCAAGACATTTATTTGAAAACCATGCAGAATTTTATCGAATTCGACCTGATTCTCAAAAATCATATAATCCTTTTCATTTAATAATTCGCTAAAAATTCGAATTCCGCAGCCGAACCTATAACATAGTACAGCTGAA
Source organism: Megalopta genalis (assembly GCF_051020955.1). NCBI lineage: Eukaryota > Metazoa > Arthropoda > Insecta > Hymenoptera > Halictidae > Megalopta > Megalopta genalis. The sequence goes on from NC_135013.1 coordinate 39,690,552, forward strand.
TATCCATCTTCAGTTATCTTATCAGTGGTTCGCTAATATTGTTGAGCCTTGTCAAGACATTTATTTGAAAACCATGCAGAATTTTACGAATTCGACCTGATCCTCAAAAATCATATAATCCTTTTCATTTAATAATTCGCTAAAAATTCGAATTCCGCAGCCGAACCTATAACATAGTAGGCTTAACTTCAATTTTTTTTCATTCGATAATACATTTGAAATTCTAATTGCACAGCTTCAGTTACCTTCATTCGATAATATATTGAAATTGCTGCTTGCATTCGATTAAAATAACTTCGACCGCGGTCCCGTAGCAGAGTCCAACATCTTATCTCTCAAAGTTAAATTAGCACTGTTACAAATAGAAATAGAACAACCACCGTTAACAAACATCGATATTAAGTCGTATTAAACATTTGTATAATATCGAACGGAAATCACCGCTGTAAACATTTGGAAACGCGAATGCAAAAAGAAGCGACCACCGAATCCTTTTCGTCGCGAAATCGGTGAATGAAAGCGAAGACGGTGTATACAGTAAACTCTTTCGCCGAAGGATAATTGCATACACGAAAAGCTTTAAAATTAGCCAATCTCGGCCAAGGATTTGCTCGCGGCCAATGTAATAAGTAGAATTCTGAGCGTCGCCGCATTCGCGGACCGGGAAAAAGAAGTCCAAGTCGGGGACAACGACGCCGGGTATACTTAGGGGATCCTACGAACGACCAAAATGGATCCGGAACAAGAAATCTTCGCCGTCCTCGAGCTTTCTACGTTCGTTCGTTTCACGGGCAACTATGCGCTACCCAAGGGGGCCATGGTTTCTCGAGTAAAATAGCAAGGCAAATGGATGCCGGCGAATTAAACGTGTCAACGGACGGGTATTCGGTAAGACTCGCAGAATATCAATGCGAGTAAAAGCCTTTCAAAGCCGGTATTGCGTTCCCGGGGTATTACAGAGTTTTTCCTTAAACGTTATAAATTGCACGAATTAAGTGTTTTCAATTCGACGGAGGTAATATTCAGAATGCGGACCTTTACAGAAATTCGTACTTTATGTTTCTTAGATGCCTGAATGCGATTCTATTGCATGTAGCGATGATTCTCGCGTAACGATATAATAAATGAATACTTTGGAGATGCAATTGATTCTGATTGCAATGCAATCAAGGTGTAAGATAATATATTTATTTGAAGCAACTTTTCATAATCTTTAAGCAATAAATTATAAGCGAAAGATAAAGATAGTAATATCTATAATGATTTACTTAGTGAAATTAACCCTTTGCACTCGAGTGGCGACTCTGAGGCACCGCTAAAATTGTTACACCACGTTCCAAGATAATTTTTATATTATCAAGGCTTAGATGTAAAAAGAATCGTTCGAAGTCTGATTGTTCTGTGCGTCACAAAACTCGATTTCATGTGCATGAAATGCACTTTGTCATATAAAATGGAAATAGTACAAGTCAGAAAAGTTGATTGAAATTTACAGTTAAAATGAGTTCGAGTGCAAAGGGTTAACATTATAAAAGAATAGTTTTGACCCTTATTGCTCGCCCGAGAGGGCAATGGCAGTTGCGTCGCGGGCAAACATTAGTCAATAAATAATTAAGATAAAATGAAAAAGAGCAATCAAGAAAATAGCACATCAAAGAAGTCGACGGATAAAGTACATTTTTGGCAAAACATCGAGGCAACAAATGCTCTCAGCCACTTCGGCGTGCATCCATTTTTACGTGGACATTTTCATCGCGCGCTATAAAAAATGAACAACAGGGTTTCCCTGGCATCGGAATAAAACACCAATCGAATTATTATGCCCTGCATTTCCAACTGGAGCCCACGGATGTTTTCCATATTGATGGGGCTGTTCCGCATAGAATCGTTAGGGTATTCCCGAAAGCGACAAAATAACGCGAATAATTTCTCTCCGCGCGGTTATAAAATTCTCAAACACGGCGCTCTACGAAATGCATTCGAGCAGCTGGTATTACTCCCGGTGGTCGAGAGCACCATAGCTCTCCACCTGCGTGAACGTTTCATGCATATTTGAACGAGTGTTTCGGAATTGAAAAAATTGCCTCTCCCCGTGGTGACTATGCGAGAACTTTATCCGGTGTCGTTGCGGCCGATATCGACCGTAAGAAAGACACCGTGGACTTTTATTGCCTAACCGCGCCGTAGTTCATAAACCGGCAGCGAGTATGAGGCGAAAGATAAAGGGGCGGGGGTTGGAGGTCACGGTAACTCTGACGGAAAGTTATTAGTTAAGCAAGCTTTTCCAGGGAGGTCCCGGGAGAGCGCGTTCGCGATAGGGAGCACACCTTCCGGCTAAAGTTCACGGTGAAACTTCGATTAAGTTTCTTTCGTTCCGATCCGCTGCGATCCGTGCTACATTCCGCGGAGTGCAATGGTTCGCTGTGCACCCGGTGCACTATAAGGTAAACGTTCAATGTCAAGCAGCTCGCCCGAGCGCGTGAACACAAGTAGAAAATCGATACGCGGTTCAGTGGAATCTTCGAGGTTGCATTCTTTCTTGCGATATCGAGACCTCGGGGTCTGCCATTCGAGTGAATCTTTTGCGCTTTTGCTAGAAAGATCTCGCAAGATTTTTCCATCGGTCGATTTCACATAGTTGTCCTAACGTGAACAGCCTTTCTCGAGATACGTACTATTTTTAATTAAATCTAGCCTGGGGATGCACCGCGGTGCTCCAACGACTGCGAGAAACACGAGCTGCATAGAAACACATCAATCTTTACTTTCGTTGGTTTGAACTATTTGCAAATAACACGGTTACTCCTCGAATTATTTTGATGATTCCGCTGTTTTGTGTTTCGCTAATTTTTGTAATAAATGCAGAAGATTGTCAATTAATTGCGAAGATCTTTTATACAAGACAGGAGGAAAATAAAACATATTTTCGTCGGTTACAATGAATGCATGTTTTGTACAACTAAAGTGAAATGTAATTCACTAAAAAGAGAATATATGTTTTTCAAATTAATTTCCTTTAAAGATCGACGCGAGAAATTGAGCAATTATGTTGTTGAAATTACTACGCGTCTCTAAAATAAAGGGAAATAATTAAATCCGCCTTTTATACTTGACATTTCCTTCTCTAAGATATTGTAAAGCGACTGATCTCTTTCCGCATGGATTCTAACATACAATTTTATAAAATTGTATCTTGTATTATAATATGCATTTCCTCAAAACGTGACATTACAAATGAAACATAATTTTTATACCGTAATATGTATTCTTTCGAAACGTGACGTTATAAATTAAATATAATTTTGTATTGTAACGTGAATTTCCCTAAAACGTGACAATACAAATGAAACGTATTTTCGTATTGTAACATGTACTTTTTTAGAACGTGGCAATATAAATGGAACATATTTTCGTATTGTAACATGTACTTCTTTAAAACGTGACAATATAAATGAAACACAATTCGCTGATATAAAATGTACAACAAAAAGGGCTTACACATTATCCTAGGATCTTGAGCGACAACAGTTCATTCATCAACTTCAATCTGTATATAAAGGGTGAGCCATTTAACTCTCTCACCGTCATTTTTCTTGCAAATTACATGTTGTACAAAAACAAGTTTCGGACAAGAGTTGTTTGGCATAAAGAGGAGCGGCAACAATTAATTTTCTGTTATGCTCCTTTTTATACCAACAACTTACCATCGAAACAACAGTTTCTATACAACGCGCAGTTTTGTTGGGATATTTTGTTTCAGCATGTTCGAAAATGATACAGATGGAAAAAGTTCTTTGGGACAATTTAATTCTTTGACACGTGCCAGCTTTTGTACTCCAGAAGAAGAAGTACAAGAAAAGGAATACATAGATTTGAATATACATATCTTCATATGTATTGGGTTGGCAACTAAGTAATTGCCGATTTCAGTTATAGATGTCTCTCACTCCCATTTTTATGATATCCGTAAATGTTATATTATAAAATTATTATTATTACTATTATTATTATGTTATTTTTTATTATCCGTGAATGTTAGCAACTGGACAAATTGAATGCAGCGGTCAAGGAAAAGCGACCAGAATTGGTCAATCGTAAAGGTGTCATTTTCCACCAGGACAATGCTAGGCCGCACACGTCTTTGTCCACTCGACAAAAATTGATGGATATTGGTTGGGAATTGATGTTACACCCACCATATAGCCATGATCTCGCGCCATCGGATTACCACTTATTACGATCCCTGGACAACTCCCTTCGTGGTAAAACTTTTAATGATGATGACGCTGTAAAATCTCACTTAACTCAGTTTTTGGCCGAAAAGGATCAGACTTTCTACGAGCGTGGAATTTTCAAGTTGTCAGAGAGATGGCAAGAGGTCATCGAGCAAAATGGAAAAATACATTACAGATTAAACTTCGTTCCAAGTAAAAAAAAATTTTTTATTTCATTGAACAAATCGGCAATTACTTAGTTGTCAACCCAATATATTATCCGCCAGACGGCATTTTACTTAAACCTAGTTATTAAGGCAGAAAATTTGACTGTCCAACAAGTTAGCAAGAAAGATGAAGGTGAAAGAGTCGAAAAACTCACCCCGTATATTCTAACGTTATTTTAAAAACGTTCAGAAAGCATTTTCCATCAGGAAAATAACTCGATAAAAATCAATGTTAGCCCGAGCACCTGCAGCACGGTTGCAACAAAAGTAATGGCAGCTAGTAAATCGAGCCGTAAGAAAATGATAAATTGCCAGAAGAAAACGCATCTCCGCCGGCTGCCATGTTCATTTTCAACCCCAGTGACACAAGTTCGAAGCCGCGGTTCTACCCCCATGGTTTTTCGCCCCGACCATTCCCATCGGCACATCAATCGTCAGGCGAACGGAGCCCGCAGACACGCTGCTAACCATAATCTCGACAGATATTTACAGCAGCCGCAGTTTCGGTCAGAAGTCCAAAGTCTTGAAAGCGTGTTGGTTGTACAAACGGCAGCCGAAGGGGTATAAACTTTCTAATCGAATTAGAGGCTAGGCGCCCCTTTGCCATTCCAACCGTGCGATCAAACAACTCTCCGGGCCCCGTTTCGCCTATGCGCGAGCATTGTGCGCGTGTAAACGCGATAAAACGTAGGATTTCTCTGAACGCGTAGAAACGTCGATGCCTAACAAGTGCAAAGGCAGCCGGAGCCCGCCGGTATTCCCATTGAAATTCATACGGCCGGCCGTGTTACAACGTTATCTGGAAAATTAATTTCGAGCGGAACTCGTGGCCTCGCAACATTTGTAAACTGGATTTCGCTGGATTCGAAAAAGATACATCGTGATGATTCTATTTGTCCGACTATTTATTACACGAAATTTTATTTTATTTCGTTCGTTTAATTTTTCTTTCTTGCGAAATTTTATCATTTTTCTTTTTAGTGTCTTCATATATTAGACATTTTTTCGCTAGTTTAAATTACGTTGGAAATTATATTATACTACATTGAAATGAAGTTTACTGAATTAATGGTACTTTAATGTACTTTATTCTTGAAATAGTTTTTAAATATTCACAGGAATATGAAAACGATTATGAATTCAGCGAATAATTAATATGAACAATTAATCATTCAAATTATTATAATTTAATGAATGTCTTAATGAACATGGTTCATTCTATATTCTCACTTATTTTCTCCATGTAATGTTTTTCTACCGTGAACGTATGTATATTTTTATTAGATTCGTCGGGTATAATAAAATATTAATAACGAACTAACCACAATAATAGACCAGGAAACTTGTTAGGAATTAACGGTAACGACTCCTCCTCGTAGTTCACTGATTTACTCTTTCCTCGATCTAGTCGCATTACTCATTTCCAACAATTTTACTACTGTATCATATTTTCCACCTATTCTTGTTTGCGATCCCTCCAAAAACTATTTCATATTTCCAAGTATGACGGGGGAATTATTTCGTCGTATTTGAAAATTAATTTACACACTATATCTTCCTGTTATTAAGATCCGTAAAACGAAAAAATGTTTAAAATTTAAAACTGATAAGACTTAACGTTTCAATTTTTTAAAAGTTTAATTAAATAAAATACTTCAATTTTATAAAAAATTTTCGAGGTGTTTGGCGTGACAGTCAGTGTCAAAACGTAGAATTATGGAAAATTATACTGGGTGTTTCGAATGCATCACGAAATATACATCATCAAATATATTCAATGAATTTGAGAATATTACTATGCATATCATCTTTTTCTTTTTATCACAATTACTGACTTAGAACATTTTTATTTCGCATAGAAATCTTAAACATTGTTCATAACGTCAAACTTCGAACGAAATAACTCGATAGTCGCTTTTTGTCGCGTGTCTATTATTTTGTGCAAAGATTCGAATCTACCCAATAAGCACTGGACGTCTTGAAGACGTCCATTTTACGTCGATTTTAGGTCTGAACATTGTACGACTTAAAATAAGACGTCTTAAAGACGTCTTATTTCAGTGCGTGCTTTATATATTTTTATCTACTTCTGTCCGAGTTAATACACTTCTAATTAAAAATTAATTTGGAAACTATGTATAAGAAAATGTGTGAACACAGTATTGCGTGATTTACGCACCCGTTGTCTCCTCTGATTTATCATGTGCAACTTAACAGGATGATTTGAAAGATCATTTACATGTTCCGAAAATTCCAAAAGTTTCGAAAGTTCCAAACATTTCAAAAATTTGAACAATTCCAAAAGTTCCGAATATTCTGAACATGCTGAATATTCATTGATCATTGTTTTTCATTTATAACTCGTAAACAAAGCCGCGAATTGCACTTTCGCTAAGGAAAAAGTTACTTCAAATGAACTCAGGAATCACCCCTTTCCGGATGTTAACAAAATTATGGGACTCCATGTATAATCTAATATATTAGATATTATAATATATTATAATAATGTATTATAAATACATATATTACAAATATATTATTATATTACAAATGTATTATAAATACGTATATTACAAATATATTATTATATTACAAATGTATTATAAATACGTATATTACAAATATATTATTATATTACAAATGTATTATAAATACATATATTACAAATATATTATAATATATTTATATTTTATTTGAAGCGTTGCTATTTCACGAATAAAAATACATCCGAAATGTTAGAAGATAATCCAAAAAAGAAAATTCTCTTGACACAAAGCGTTAATCGGAGATTCTTTTCTAATTAAAACAAAAACAGTTCTACCGGAAGGATACATATTACGTCCCAGAAAATTCGTACGACTATTCAACCTATCTCTCAGCTACTCTAAAAATGTCTAAAGATTTGCAGCCCGCTAATTCATCAAACCAAGAAATACTGATAAGTTATCCCAGAGTTATCCAGTAGTTCAAGATTAGACATTGGTGTTCATAGACGCGTTGCGAACAAAGAAAGCGGGATTGGTCGGTTCATTCGACGAAATTGGGGGGGTCTTTTTGCGTCCGCGAGTAGGGTAGGTAGAAAATCGTCATGGAGAATGTACTCACAGCCATGTCCTCGCTCCTGTAAGCCGTGAGGGTCTGCTCGTCTTGAAGGAGAACGCAGTAACAAGGTTCCCAGCACGCCTCTCCGGCAGCTTCGCCGACGCAGCATTCGGCTTCTGCAAAAAGAGGAACATTGTCCCGGGTGAGTAAGCTCGGCCGATCGGCCGGCGGCCATTGTGCCGGCTCTGTCCTAGGAGAATAAAGTCCGCGGGGAGCTGCGACAATAAGAATAATAGGAGCCGCGTCAATTATCCCCGTGGAAGAGCGCAACAGGAAGCGCTACGCGATCTTCGCGCCGCCTCGGCGATCGATAACGATCGATAATTCTCACGCTGATGCCGGGCCGCGCAACAGGGTGGGTTGCACGGTTTTGCGAGTCATCGTCCCAATGCGAGGGATTACTGCTGGCATATCGCGACCGCGGCTAGTTTGCGGCAAGACCGACGGACAAAATTTTATTCGACATTGTCGGACGAATATGCGATCGAATACAAATTTGTCTAGATAATAATTTCTTCGAAGATTTTATTCGAATAAGAATCTATTTAAATGAGAATTTATCCGAAGAACAATTTATTTGAATAAGATTTCATTCGAATAAGAATTGATTTGAATACAAATTCATTCCAATAAGAATTGATTCCAGTAAGAATTCATTCGTACAGGAATACAACGTTTCTTTTTTCATAGTTCATCGATTTATTTTATTCATACTAGTTTTCTTGGAATAATTAATACTATTTAAAACTGAACTGACCCTGAATGTATTCGTACAAATATATTCTTAAAAAATGACATAAAAGCGAACACAGTCAACAATTATTCACATTGTTATTCAAATAATTTATTAAAATAAATATAATAATACAGAATTATTCGAATAATTTATTAAAATAAAAGCAAAAATAAAGAATTACTGGAATAATTTATTAACATAAGGATTCGTACAAATACATATATTCTTAAAAAATGACAAAAGCAAACACAGCCAACAATTATTCACATTATTATTCAAATAATTTATTAAAATAACTATAATAATACAGAATTATTCGAATAATTTATTAAAATAAAAGCAAAAATAAAGAATTACTGGAATAATTGATTAACATAAGGATTCGTACAAATACATATATTCTTAAAAAATGACAAAAGCAAACACAGCCAACAATTATTCACATTATTATTCAAATAATTTATTAAAATAACTATAATAATACAGAATTATTCGAATAATTTATTAAAATAAAAACAATAACAAAGAATTACTGGAATAATTTATTAACATAAGGATAGTAACAAAGAGAATTATTCGAATACAGAATTATTTACATAAATAAATGGAATTAATAACGAGACTGAAACATTCTTATAATCACTATAATATAGTCTCTAAACAACAAATATTCACGATGCCATAAACATCTCCCTAAAATGAGTGTCGAAAAAATGGAAGAATTTCGCAGAAAATCATCTCTGAGACTATAAAACAATACAATTTAAAAAGATTTCAGTGTGGTAAAAGCTTTCGTTCATTTCGCTTAATAAATTACCGTCTGCCTGTAATTTGTACTTACGCTAAATTGAGTGCAGTGCACGTTCTCCAAAATCTGTGAAACACGCGGCCATCGCGTGTTTACTATAAAATTGCAGGGTAGTCGAGCAAAGGCAAGCGGCGCAGAGGGGCAGAATTTAATCGCTCGAAATGTCTTCCGGAGCGTAAAAAGGGGGACCCAATCGATAAACTGTTGCGTCCCCGTAACTCTTGTCCACGTGTTGTCGATTAATGTCCACGGCGCTTAACGACATTATTCAAAACGTATCTGTGTATTACGCAAGTAGGCGGCCGCTACTTGGAACGATCAAGGGTCGAGTACGTGCAGGGACAGAGCTGCGACCGTCGTCATCTGGAAAGCGTGGCCCCGGCGGGCCACTAAATTAATTACCTAATTTCGAAATCGCCGTGTCCCGTGCCGTACGTCGCCGTTCGTACGCAACTGGTAGCCACCCTTGCGGGAAATGGTACTGCTACGTGCACTTTAACCCTCTGAAATGTTCCTTCTCGGGGAGCGTAACGAAACTGCTGATAATAATGGTGTTTTCAAAATTAACAATTTTTATTTCGTAAAAGCCGTATCGATGCAATCTTTCGTTAAATTTGATTTAAACAGTCTAATTATTTCCAACGTTCTATGATTTTATATTTTGTTTAAAATGTTACTACCTTGCCAATAAATATGTTCGAGTTTTTGGTAGGTAATAAAAACAAGTTCTCCAAGTGCAACAGATCAAACTTCGAGTCGGAGATTGATTGAACTGTTACTGTTTTTAATTATTGGGTCGTTCGGAAAGTTGTTTCGTTTTTCGAAAGAACTTCGATTTGTGAGGGTGTTAAAAGAAGTGTTTGTACTTTGCCAATAAAACACAAGATTTATACGAATATAAAATTCCATAGCTACCAGAAAAATGTAAGAAAGTTCTTCTACGGTACTTTAAACATTAAAATGTCGAGACAATTTTCTGCATGACTCAATAGTTAAGAAATAACTGTAATTACGCGAATGTCAATATGAAATAAATAATCCTTTTATGAAAGAGGTTGTGGAAAGAAAATTACTTTTTTAAAGAGTATAAACGTAAAGATAAGTCTAGTAAGTATAATAAAATTGTGAATTGTTTCCTCAGAAATGAAAGAATTGTGATGAGATGAAACATTGTATCTAGCTAGATCAACTATGAAATGTCTATGATGAATGAGCAAACAAGATAAAATAAAAGAAAATAATAATGTAAGTGAATAAAAAAGAAGAAAAACAAAAGTGTATAATTATGAAGCATTTACATTTACTTGATGCATGCATTTCATTGCTGGTTCACCAATTTGACTACGCAATATCTCGTATTAAAAAACATATCGAAAATATATACGCATATAAACAAAATTCTGATTAAACTCAAAAGTGACCCAGATAAAAGAATAACCACATTTCTTGAAATATAAACAAGATTTGCGTTACTCAAAATTAATTAACTATACTAAAATATTAACAACATTTTACAATTTCAAATAATTTACCTTCTGCGGAGTGCGATTTTTAAAATTTCCATTTTCTGTCTTTACACACCAACACTGCGAATATCACGAAGTGTTCTCGGTGTTCATTCGTGTGCTAATGTCTTCTCACGCATTGTCGAACAAAAATATACAAAGACACGTGAAGCAGCACGATAATGAACCGGAGATAATAGTAAACGTACACCGACACGTAGAAAACCCAGGAATAGAAGAAAGTAAAAAATTTGAAAAATTGTAAGAGACACATAAGGACCGATAGAAATAAAAAACCCGGCTGAAAAAATGATTATTTAAAAGTATCGGAAGCAGGCGAGTATTGTTTTGGAAATGATTGCTCGCCGATGCGTGATACGCGGATGTTCGCGGCGAACTGATCTCGAGTACGAATATCTGATCGATCGGTAGTACATTTTCTCCCTAAGCAGGTAAATATTACCGCGAAAGAAAAACTAGCAGCTTCGAAATGCTATACCATCTCGGTACAATGTTTTCCCCGATCAATGAGGGGTCATCGGCATCTGGAGTGCGCAGTTCGATTTTCAATGTCATTCTGTCCGTGTGAACGGCTGCAAGTAGGCACGTAACAGAGTAGACTTACGTAAGCAGAGTAAAAATATACTTCTTCAACGTTGTTATAAAAGTGTTACAGAAAAGAAGGATTTTAATATAAGTGTTTAAAATATATACGCGCATATTACGCGAACAGTTTTTATTAAAAAAATCACATATTCGTTCACATTGCTCAAGTAACATTACTACAAATTCAGGTTTTATTTACGAGTAATTAAAAGGTTGAAAATTATCGCCGTGATAGAAACAAATGATTCCTGTTTGTATGTATAATGATTTTTTAATGCTGCAACCAAAGCAGATTTTAGGAAAAACGGTGAATTTTCAATTAATTCAACAGTAGGTTTACGGAGCATTAAAAGCAGCTGTTTTACTTTTCTTTATAAAAGTAACAGTAATATGTTACATTCGGATTTTTAGCAATTTTTATTGTAATATTTGTCCTAAGTGAAAAGATTTTATAAATTACATATAAATGTATCTTTACAGTCTTAACGCTTTATATGGTCCTCAATAACTGAACTATGTTTAAGAGATATATAATAATCGATAAATAATTTTCTTTTAAACAATAATTTCAAAGAAACTTGTTAATTATATTAATCTAAGTAATTTGACAGATTATAGATCAGATTATTCTAATTTTTGAACAATTTTTTAAGAAATTCTCGACTCCTCATCTTGGATTTTAAAAGAACTATTATGATATCACCAGTAATCGATAAATAATTTTCTTTTAAACAATAATTTCAAAGAGACTTGTTAATTATATTAATCTAAGTAATTTGACAGATTATAGATCAGATTATTCTAATTTTTGAACGATTTTTTAAGAAATTCTCGACTCTTCATCTTGGATTTTAAAAGAACTATTATGATACTACCAGTAATCGATAAATAATTTTCTTTTAAACAATAATTTCAAAGAGACTTGTTAATTATATTAATCTAAGTAATTTGACAGATTATAGATCAGATTATTCTAATTTTTGAACGATTTTTTAAGAAATTCTCGACTCTTCATCTTGGATTTTAAAAGAACTATTATGATACCACCAGTAATCGATAAATAATTTTCTTTTAAACAATAATTTCAAAGAGACTTGTTAATTATATTAATCTAAGTAATTTGACAGATTATAGATCAGATTATTCTAACTTTTGAACAATTTTTTAAGAAATTCTCGACTCTTGATCTTGGATTTTAAAAGAACTATTATGATACCACCAGTAATCGATAAATAATTTTCTTTTAAACAATAATTTCAAAGAGACTTGTTAATTATATTAATCTAAGTAAAAAAAATTTGTCAGATTATAGATCAGATTATTCTAATTTCTGAACAATTTTTTAAGAAATTCTCGACTCTTCATCTTGGATTTTAAAAGAACTATATTATGATACCACCAGTAATCGATAAATAATTTTCTTTTAAACAATAATTTCAAAGAGACTTGTTAATTATATTAATCTAAGTAATTTGACAGATTATAGATCAGATTATTCTAATTTTTGAACAATTTTTTAAGAAATTCTCGACTCTTCATCTTGGATTTTAAAAGAACTATTATGATACCACCAATAGATAAAGTGTTAAATAATAGTAAACCTAAAAATTTCGATCCCATAATTTTGACGGGTCCTGTAAACCTAGTGTAATATAGATCCTTAATTACCTACATATTTAAAAAAGATCCTAAAATAACTTCACCAACAACCAAATAATTTTGTATGTCACAGGTGGTGAGCTTGCAATGTTGATGATCGTCGTAATCCGCAAGAGATTCCTAAAACTAAGTAAACGGGAACATGCTTTATAGACACAATAGCTTCTCTCTTCTAGCACAGAGAATGCATTCCATTTGCAGCATAATGCACACTCACATTTGTTTAGAAAGATAGCCTCAATTATCCGAAGTTCGCACTTAAAAATGTTTCGGAAGAAACCAATCTTTCACCATCCGTAAATAAAGGCTAATAACTATCGCATCGTGTAATGAGGAAGTAACGAATACACCACGAACAAAGGACTGTTACGTGCCTATTTTCTCTTGAATATTCTGAATAATCAAGGTCCGGGATAATCGAGATCTCGGATAAACGCGAATCGAGGTCTTATTGTACAATGAGTAATGTATCTCATACCACTCTGTAGTGGTATAATGGCGCCAATGTGCATGCTATTTCCGCTCTTTGATGCACAACTCAGAATCGCAATCCCGCGATCTAGCCTTAAATACGACATTTAAATTACAAAAGAGAATCAATTCACTGTAATAATTATTGTTGCTACGAATATTTGTGTTACTTTGTACCTGTAATATTATTTCAATACAGATATTATTTTATTAAATGCAATCAGATACTATCGTCGACAATAATCGATTAAAGATCAAACCTGCTATAGTAATGCATTCGAGCATGGCTTTACACCACGCGTTGAAATCACCCAATCCAACTTCTGTAATAATGGATGAACTGCTAGATATTTTCCAAAAAATCTTGAGTGCATTGCGATATTTTATGCGCAATACAAATTGTCTGCATCAAATTGCAAGAAATAGAAATTAAAAAGTTCTTTCATTCTTTAATAAGTTTAATAGATTAAAACTAATATATTCATATTTTTTCATTGTTTTAATCTATCTACTAATTATTTTAAAGGAATCTTTAATTCAATACTTTCGCTTTTCTTCTGCGCGACTATAACATATAATATAGAGTTACTTAATTTTTCAATAACTATCTCTTTCGTATTTTCCGATAATCTCATGTTCTCAATCGTTATCTGTCGTGAACGGTCTTTTGACCGCTGAAAATTGTCTGAACTTTTAGAACGATATCTGCGTTGAAATCACAAACTTGTCATTATTACTAGTTTTTTCAAGGAAAATGTCATCCGATTGTAAGTAAATGTCATCGTTTAAGCACAAGCCACGTGCACAATTTGCGTCATATTTGTGACACGACAAGTTCACTTTGAAATAATATTAGTGCACGAACTTCAAATTTTGGTACGTAAAATTTCCAGGTGCAAATAAAATGTTCGAGTAAGGAAACTGAATAAAAACTAAAAATAATGGAATAGCACCGAACACATCGAGATCCACAGGAACAGAAAAACAAAAAGTATTGAGGAAGCATCAATCAACAGATTCCACTACAATTTGTGTAAAACGAAAAACATGTCAAATTGGATATCCGCTAAAAAAAAAAAACATAAAACCACAAACGCCCTGTTGTACATGTAAAAAATATGTCTGCGGAATATGTTCACTGGAGAGACTCGCCATCCGTAAAAAAATGCGGCGTACAATACGTTTTATTTTAATTTGTATAACAACATCTAAAATAACGAAGTAAAATATAATTCTCTCAATTCTCGGATGTCTTCTTTCCAAAGAATGCATATGTCCAGATGCCGATACTAAATTGACTATCATTTGTAATCAACTGAAACAGAATATACCGTTTATTAAAAACAAAAAAAAAACGGTTATTTAATTGTACACAAACTGTCGGTAGGTTTAGTGTTAAAACTATCCATTCACGATTTTACAATACTAATCTCACTTTACACCCAGTTCTTTATGACACAGCGTTTTCATCCTAATCCCATAAGAATATGGAAATTCGGAGCGTTCTTTCCCCCAAAACAATAGACCTTTCATCCGCGCTTCAGGACTTTTGCATTTCAATTTCTTCCGAGTTACAAACGCTGCGAGGAAATGGAGTCGAAAACCAAAGGGTTCGAATGCAAACGAATCCTGTGTGCTGCGATCGAAACGTTTCGCGTCGATGAAACGCGTCGGAAATGGCAACGTTTTTTCGGCGAAATCGAGCCCGGAATTCCTTTATGCCCGTCGTCGGGCCAGGCAAACCGAAACAGGAAAAAGGTGGGAGGAGAGGTACGTACGAATGGTTTTTAAATCTCTCCTCTGACGGCGGAGGAGCCACGCGAAAATTACAGTTACGAAATTACAAGGCGAGAGCATCGCGATCCCTATTGTTCCTCGCTCTTTCGCTGTCGTCTGGAAAAGTAATTTCGACGGCGAACGATTGCGTAACGCAAACACGCTGGCGTAACCGGAATGAATGTAGAAAAACGCGTGGCCGCGTCGCCATTTGTCACTGACGTGGATTACATTACGGTTAGAAGAAGTGTCTAATATATTAGCCGCCGTAAATATGACGGAGAACGCCGGCTCGTAATATTAAGCCGGTCGGGCTAACAATTTGCGTTGTTTTAAGCTGTAGTAATTACCCGCGCACGTTATGGCCCGGACGAGTTATATTGATTGCAACTGTTTAATTGATTTCGTTGGGCTGGCCGCGTAACTAATTTTAGAGCTTATGATCCTTTGTATACATTTTAAGTGTTAGTAAATAATATTAGAGCTTATAATTCTGTGTATAAGTTTTAACTAATTTTAAAGTTTATGATTCTTGTAAATGTTGAGCAATTGTAACTCATTTTTTAGCATATGATTCTTTGTGTAAATTCTAAGTAATTGTGACCAATTTTAAAGCTTATAATTCTTTGTATAAATTCTAAGTAATTGTGACTAATTTTAAAGCTTATGATTCTTTGTATAAATTCTAAATAATTGTGACTAATTTCAAAGCTTATGATTCTTTGTATAAATTTTAAGTGTTAGTAAATAATATTAGAGCTTATAATTCTTTGTATAAGTTTTAACTAATTTTAAAGTTTATGATTCTTGTAAATGTTGAGCAATTGTAACTCATTTTTTAGCTTATGATTCTTTGTATACATTTTAAGTAATTGTGACTAATTTTAAAGCTTATGATTCTTTGTATAAATTCTAAGTAATTGTGACTAATTTTAAAGCTTATGATTCTTTGTATAAATTCTAAGTAATTGTGACTAATTTTAAAGCTTATGATTCTTTGTATAAATTCTAAGTAATTGTGACTAATTTCAAAGCTTATGATTCTTTGTATTAATTCTAAGTAATTGTGACTAATTTTAATGCTTTGTACAAATTTTAACTGATTACAACTAATTTCAGGACTTATGATAATTTGTGTTTAAATTTTAACTATAATTGTATCTAATTTAGAGTTTATTGTTTTATGTTTCTAAGAGAACTCGAAAAATTGTTAAAGTAATTATAATAAACAGTTGCCAAGGTAATAGTTATAAGCTCCTAGTTTTATCAAATTGAGACATATTTTATCTACGAGGAACTATAATATTATATATCGATATAATATTATATATGAAATTTTATGATAATTCTTTGTGACATTTCATTATGCACAATCGAATTGTTACAAATATATAAATATTGACATGCTTAATAATACTGGATTTAATATTTCAGTTATCGTAGAAAGTGCAACAGAGTAAAATGCACAGTACTTTCTCGCGTTTAATCTACGAATCGACTTACGTTCAGCAATTAAAAGAAATAACTGTGAAGTCAACATTATCGCTGCAAGTCAGCAACTTTTTCAACGCAAGATTTTCTGAATCCCAGTTCCTATTTGAACAGCAAATCCTGCTTGCTCGCGCGAAAAAACATCGACGGAAACTCAGTTACTTACCGGAACTACATTAATTATAACTTCGAAGAGAATTCGTCGAAGGAAACCGTCGAACTTTTCTACATCGTTGGAAAAGAATTTCAGCGAGCTCCGAACCGAAGTTGTTCCATTAACAGTTCAACGACGGAGTTGGGTCACCGGTTAATTAACGTTCGAAAAGACATCTCTTTTCAATCGAGGTGTCAATTATAAATACAGGACATTGTTAGACCGGTTTTTAATGCATAAATAATATGGTATATCGCGGGCTGCGTATGACTCACCTTCTTTTTTCCGACTGTCTGACACTCTGACAAGTAACCCTCGTACATCAAATACAAAGTGTCATTTCCACCTAGTCGTAGATGTACCTGTTTATTTATTCACTGTGTGGTCGCTTGTTCGACGAATCGTGAGATTCGTCTTTTTTTTCAGTGAACGAGATATCAAAGAATACATTCGCTTGAATATAAAACGGCAAATTACAGATAGACGGTGAATTTTTATTTTTTCCTCTGAACTGAACGGGAACGATGAAATATTCTCGAGAGCCAGAGTATTTGGTCGCAGATGTTTCTGTCAATGCAAATTTTTATCAGTGAATTTATAGAAAATGGAACCAGAGAAAAATGTTTTCATTGTGTTAGAGGATTTTTCATATCTTGATTTTAGCCGAGTTTTAAGAGATTAAAATTGTTATATACACATATCTGCCGTGAAGTGATAGTAATAGTAATAATAATAATAAGATCTGTCTATAATACAATGTTATTATTACACTGCAGATTGTTATACAAAATAAAAATTGTCTGCGTTAATTAACCCTTTGCACTCGAAGCTATTTTAACTGTAAATCTAAAACAATCTTTTTGACTTATAGTGTTCCCATTTCATATAACAAAGTGTATTTTTTGCATATGAAATTGGGTTTTGTGATTCATACAACGGCTTCGCTTTTAATGATTTCTTCAATCTAACCTTTGATGATATAAAAATGATCTTGGAACGTGATATAACAATTTCAGTGGTGCCTCGGAATCACCACTCGAGCGCAAAACATTAAATGTACGTACACATCTATTTCGTTTCCTAACCATTTTAATTAATCGAAGATAATACGACAGAGTTTTTAAATTTTTCATATGTTTTTATTGCCGTGTATTTGGTCCGACTGATCGTTATCACAAGTGGGTCAAATCCGCAGTCTAATTATTACGTATCAACTCGTTTCTCGCAGAAAGGAAGACAATGGAGAAGTACAGCAGAGCACAGGTAGAATCAATAACCAGAGAGTAAAAATAAATTTCAGCTAAAAGAGGATTTTAGGAAGTGGAACAATCACTTTATCGGATACTAAATTTTACTTATTCAAGCAGAGCTCAGAAATAAAGATCATGAAGACTGACGGTTCGTTTAAATATTCACGTACCTTTAGTCGTTAAATCGCATTAATTCTTCAGCATACGTACACTTCGTGCTAAATCGTTATAACGAGAATTCGGCTGATGTGTCCATCAGTAATACTAAGAGACGTTATATTTAGGCAATAGAACATCCGACTGCTAGGGGAAAAAATAAGGCGCACGAATACAGGTGACTTTATTGCGATTTGTCTAGTCGCGAAACGAAACGGCATCGCGTGACCAGCAACAGATTAAAAGAGAATTAAACGGAATGGCAGTGGACGGAGCTACAAAATGAGAAACATGCAGCAATTTTTCACCGGTGCGCGGCGGTTCGCCTGCAGGGGAAAAAAGGGTGACAGAAAGTACCCACTGAACGCACTACTCATAGCCGGAGCAAGGGCTGAACAGATATCGATTCGACGTTCCAGACGTAGCGAAACTGTTTCTCCTGCAGAGTGCTCGCGCACGAACTGCGGATTACAACCGCAGCCGCACGTGCGGCAGCATAGACGCCTAAATGAACGAGACGCGAAAGAAACTCCGTCGAATTAACGGTCGCGTGAAACCGCCGAGAATTTCGCGTCGTCACCGTCTTGTCCGCTCCTAATGAAAATCTTGATATCCAATTCGGAATATATTCGATGGAAGCATAGAAAAGACCGGCGTCCAAAGTGACTCGGTAAATAATTTAAATAAATTATATTGCAGCTGTCATTGCGATTTTGTTTTATACATTATGCGAAACTACTGTTCCAACATATACAATCAATGCACACACTCACTTAGAAATATACTCACTTGCAATAGTTAAGAGACTTTACATACCGTTAACATTTGATATTCTAATTAATATACGTCTTATTAAATTAAAGTTATATGCTGTAGTGGAGCATACAACATAATGTTTATATGGCGATACAGTTACGAACGAGAGTGTTGGTACAGTTAGCTTTCAATTGCATACCTGCATATAAAATTAAAGAACAAAACGATAATCTGAAAATTACTTTAACCCTTAAATGCATGATTTTTTGTTTTGAATTTTTAAAAATCGTTTTTTATAGAAATGTAGTCATAGGTTACGTAAAAAATAAATAAAAAATTCTAGGTAATAATATTGAGTATTTATTTTGAAGAAAAGTTGTATGTAGACTTTTGGCAACAATATGCGTTTATCGCTAAAATTATTGTAGACGTAAACAAATAGTCATGTATTTATATTATCTATTAGTATAGGAATTTTCACATTATTTATAAATGAAATGCAGCAAAGCAATTGCGATTTTTGTTGTGGCACAAAGCAATTAGATAAATCACTCCTTTATAGGAAACTCGAAAAAAGAAAATATCTCTCCAAGTAACACATTGAAAGTTATCACCCACCACATTCAAATGTCAAAAAACATATAACTTACTCGCCAAAAGTAATGTCAAGTCTTTTATTTCACACATGGTCTATTGTCTATTGTTATCAACGTGTGTTCGGAAACGCACATACTCAGGTTTTTGAATAAAATCTGGAATGTAGACAAAAAATCTGGAAACTGGAATGTAGACAATTGGCAACAATATGCATTTAAGGGTTAACACTAAACCTACCGCGGTCAAAGTGACCGCTTTCTTATTTTGCAATTCTGCAAAGTTCCGAGACTCTTTCGTGCAAAACGCTTGAATAAGTTATATTATTGGAGCAAGTTTTATAATGAAAACTTTACAAAATCTAAATAAATTCGATCTTCTCACTTTTGTGAAGCAGTACACGCCAGTTAGTATTATTGCTTGGTAGGTTTAGCGTTAAAAATTGCAATAACATCATTTTAGAACGCTACATCTTAAATAATCGCAGAGCAACAGAAACCAATGCTATGTACACTTTTACAAGATAAAAATATTGTGATATATGTAGTGATTTAACACTATACCATTGTTATATTGGTGTAATATTTTTACTTAAATTTTCAATTTTCAATTTTCGTAAATTTCTCGATTGTTGACCGGTAATTTTACAACGTCCAAGCATAAGAATACGAGTTGACTCGTGACCGGTCACCAAAGAAGGATTTTGATATTTGCTGCAGCTTCGAGTAAGTCGACCGAAAGCTGCTACAAAGAACAAGACCGCTTAGGTGAACGCAAAAGTTCGGATCCCGGAAACTATTAGAACTTGATTAATTTTTCAAAGCTCTATACGATGGGAGAGCCATTTTCGTATGAGGAGTCATGTGCGGGCTATTTCTATAGCACGCAAGTTTCCCTTCGTGCTATGCATCCATCAAAAATCAATTTTAAACGAAACTCTCCGAACTCCCGAGCCGAACTTTCTTCTCCACTCTTGAACTTACAGCACGACGCCGAGAGCAAAGTTTCTTTTACATGTTTTACCATTCCGTTTCAGATGCACGAGGGGCGTGACATAAATTTCAAACCCGCTCCTATTACACCGTACAGGCGCCTTACTATATGACTCTAGTGATTCACTAGATATTGAAAAATGTACACGGCGCGTGCTCGAGGTACGACGGTCGACAAAAACTCACACCCCAGCTAGAGATTTTGCCATCGGCTTTCTAATTTATAGTTCTTGCCGAGCGATAAATTTTTTGTTCTCTCTCGTCGTCGACCAGGGCTGGTGTTTCCCCCGATTCGGTCCAAAGACGCATTATTTTCGCGTTTTCTTTCGCTGCGGCCCGGGTTTAAGGGTTCCCAGAACCTCGTGCGGCCTCTATAAAGCTTTCGTTTCTTATCGGAAAATATCTCTTGTACACCGGTATCCACAAGTTATTGGTATCTTAAAACGTATCAGACATTTCCATTTCCTTCCCTGCGCTCCGATTCGACCACGCGTTCCCTTCCCTTGCAAGCAAAATTTTAATCCCGTTCGTTCTTGAGCTAAATTCTGGTATCGTTTATTTCGAAGCAAAATTTTATCTCGTTTATTTGCAAGCAAAATTTTTATCCCATTTGTTCCTGAGAAAAATTTTGATATTATTTGTTCCGAAGAAACATTTTAATTTCAATCGTTTCTGTGCGTAACTTAAATTTCGTTCGTTTTTAAATAAAATTTTGATATCATTTATTTATAATCTAAATTTTAGTATCATTTATCTGTAAGCTAAATTTTGGTATTATTACTTTCTAAGAGGATTGTAATCTTATTTGTTTCTAACTAAAACTTTCATTTTATTTATTTATAAGCTAAATTTTAGTATCATTTACTTTTAAGCAAAATTTTTTAATTATTACTTTCTACGAAGAATTATAATCGGATTTGTTTCTAAGCAAAATATTGGTATTATTTAATTTTAAGCATAATTTTGGTAACATTTATTTCTAAGTAAAATTTGTATCCCATTTATTTCCAAGCAAAATTTTAGTCGCATTTCTTTTTAAGCAAAAGTTTAGCTTCATTTGTCTCTAAATAAAATTTTATTTGCTTTTGATATCTTAGTCTCATTTGTTTCTAAGTAAAACTTTGATCTTATTTATTTATAAGTTAAAGTTAGCATCATTTAAACTATTGGTAATAAATATTAGCAAACAAAATCGTAATATTATATATTTTTGTGTGAATAAAATATTTTCTGCGTCCAATAACTTTACTTAAATCATTCATTTGACTGTATTTCAACAATATAAATATCATTTTTGCTGGACGCTATGTCTCAAATCATCGACAACTTAAAACACTGAATAAGCGAAAATTGAAGTTCTATCTTACAAAGTTTTAGGTAGAAAGAAAAGAAAGTTACCTACACTGATATTAGCGAAAAAGAAAAATCAGAGCAGAATAAGAAGAATAATAGAAAAGATAAGTATGTAATTCGAGAATGAACAACAGCGAGAACAGAAACGAAGAATTTAATGATGAAGAAGATGAAGAGTCTTATTGCGTTGCATGCATCGATTCATAGCAAACCAAATGAAAAATGGGTGCAGTGCATGCAGTGTAACGACTGTGCACATAAAGAATGAACTAATCAACACGATTTACACGTTCGTATCGTTCATGTTATAATTGTGAAATCGAATAACCTATAGTCTGGTAAAAATAGCACAATTTCTTTAAGAATTTCATTTACACGTAGTTTCTTTCTTTTTTTGTGCGGTTACGATTAATGTATATCATTTGCTGGTATAATACAGTTTAATCAATGTCTTCGCTAACAAGGCAATATTATTACATAACAAGATAAGGGATAATTGCGACAACTTCCTTGATCTTCATTTTTTATCGACAATCTTGTTATCGACTTGGAAATTAATTTTGACCGATACTTCAATGGGATCAACGAGATTATAAGGTTACAAGAGAAATTGCTATAATAAATCTGTATTTTAGCTGTTATATTATTAAACAAGTTGTTTGGATTTCGTGTATCTCCTCTGTGGATACAATGTAAAAATGTAACTTCTATATTATTTATCACTAGCAGACAGCGAATTTTTATGTAAAGTAAACATTCTCTGCATCAATTGCAAGCTAAATAGGACAATCTCTCTTTCTTTAATAATTCTATCAGATTAACAATGACCCATTGATATTTCAAAATTCTTTTAATATTTTGACTACTTCAAATGACAGCTACTCAATATTGCCATAAATGCATAAAATCCGCAGCGTGATCATTAGCTTATAGATTTTCATGCATCAATGGTAATTGCAGATTTCTAAAATGCAAGAAACCTACAGCATTTTTATACAATTCTTACAATAAGGAATTTTGTAATCGACGAAGCAAATTTCTCTCTAATTCTAGTTTTTATAACATAACGGCTCGAAATGAGAATCTTTATAAACATTCACATAAAAATCTCCATTTCGATACTTCCTATGCGACAAATTGTAAAGCTTCTAGAATATCGTGTATATAAAAATTTATGGAAAAACTGTCGCCGCTCTATAATACTCGATAACTAGCTAAGACGTTAGTATGTAAATTTCCGTTTCGAATGTACCAATTTCTGCATAATCTTAGTCGAAAGCACAGTTACTTTCGTCCTCGGTCTCCCCACACGAAATTGGGCGAATATGAACGGATGGGCTCGTTGTCGCGCCTAATGCATCCTTTGGCTGACAAAGCCGTAACGCGGCCGCGTGTTCCTTGATATTGAAATTCACCCGTGCGTGGATTCCCGACGGATCTCTCCAAAGGCGACGCGACATCTCGAGCCATCTCTTCGCGATCGACAAACGCGTCTGCTCCCCGGAGCTTTCCGAAGCTGCGTGTCTTCATATATTTTTTTTTCTTTTCTCGCCGCGTGCCGTCTTTGTAGGCGCGCGATGGCCGACCATTCTGCGGGACCGAGGCATAGAGAAGTGCACGCGGTGCATCCATATGCATGGAGAACCGACGGAGCAACGAAGCCTCGAATATACGCGGCAGACAATGCACAATGCTCACCGATATTGCTGAAGACGAGAGCCGCGCGCTCAAACGATCACGATGACGACTGCGGTGTAAGGTCTTTCGGATTCCTGGCCTCTCGCCAGCGAACCTTTCTCTGAAGTTGCTCCGGTAATATTCGTCTGGAATTCTTAATCCGACCGGAGCTCTCCTTTAATCATCGGCTCGTCGGAAAATCGACCGGTGGCCCCGAGAATTCGCAGAAAACCGGGGGATCGCGAGCGAGCGAGATCGGTGGATTAGAGCGCGCCGGTGACTTCGACGCTCGGGAAAATCGGAAGCTTCGCGATCGGATCTTGAAACTGATCTGTGGTCTGGAGACTTTATAATGGAGAAGGTTGCAAGTAGATCTGCTAGCGAGTTTTATGCACGCTTAGAGCAGGATCGTCTAATTTCGGATAAATTCTTCGAAAAATATTTCGAATGGAACTTTATTCCAGAGATATTTCGAAGTAATTCTTGGTATATCTTGAATGTTTATTCGAAATTTGAATCGGAATATTTACTGAAATAATGTAATGAAAAAGAGTCCTTTTTCACAATTTCGAATAAAATTTTGTTGTTTGAGGAAATAATTCATAGAATATCATATTTGGAAGAATATTTACGTTTCATTTTATTAGCAATGAACAACAATAATTTTTGTTGCTTCATCTCTAAGTGTATCGATTTGATAAACACATTCTATTCAAATAACATTCTATTAAATAAAGAAAGGGTAAATCACATGTCGACCGCTTTGACATTAAAATGTATAAAACATTTCACTTCAAATTTTAATATTTCTGCACAACTAAAAAGGATTCCAATAACATTTACTTTGAAATCTGCTAGTCAATCACAAATAATTTGTGTTTGCATGTTTAATCTACCAAAAATTAATCAAATAAATGAAATAAAAGTAAACTAACTAATTTGTTTTGATTTAAATACTCTTTTAGCCTGCAATACGATTCAGTATGAATTATTCTCAGCTCAATAAAAATTCTGTATACCATTCACGTTTAAATACATAAGGTCTGTTATTCGAATGCACCGAATCGATTTGAAATCGATACTTTCTTGCTCAACAATAGATGCCGAAAGGCGAACGAAGCGGCAACAAAAAAATTACTTCTGCCAATACTTTCCTGATCGACTGTTCACGAGCTGCTTCGACCGAAACGATTGAAACGGTTTTATGGCACAATAGCAAAATTGCGGAGACCAGTAATCGATACAGTTCTGCGCGATCGTCTTAACAACTTCCCCGGGTGTAATTAGCGCGAAACAACTTGGAAAATGTCCGTGGGCTGCTTTGTTCCTCCTGCTCGCGTGGTTTACGCGGCAATTCCGATGCTCAAGTGTCATGGTATTGCATCGTATTGTAGGAAAGTTCGGGCTCCGAGATGATACTTCGGAGTGTTCGTAAGTTCTGCGAACTTCTTCGATCGACCCGTGCAACGAACATTGCAGACGGATAAGGTAAAAATGGTAGAACGGAGAGAACAAGGAGAGCAGCAGAATTTGTGCAGGTTCCTGGAATTGTACATTCCGCCCGGGAACAGTCGCTGATCAAATTTATTTCTAGCAAAACGGTGTGCATGTAACGTCGGGGATTTGGAATTGCAATTCAATTGCAATCGACACGAGTGTTAAATAACAAATGTGACTAAATATGAAATAATAATCTTCTTTGTCTAGAAAGAAGTGTTTCTTCGTATATACATGTATAATAAATTTTTCTTTCGTTAATAACTTTAATGAATTCAAATGAATGCATCAACATTCTTAGTTTCTTTCAATAATCACGCTATTTTTCATTGTATCTATTCATTTTTAGCATAAATGCATAAAACTCGCAGTCTATTGATAAATAACAATATTATAACATAGTATTCATAAAAATAAAACATTTTTCGTGCAAATAAACGATTATTTAACACGTTCAGCGCCAACAATCTGCCACTAAAATTCCCTCAAAGTCAAAGCAATTTAGTTAATTAAATAAAAACTAGAGAGTTAAAATTTATCACAATGGATGACATTAGAACTCTCTCGTATCCGAAATATCCTAGTGAAATTCAGTTTGTTCGAACATATTACAATGAAAATGAGTTTTCAAAATTGATCAAAAATTAGTGTCACCCATATATAACCGACGCGGCGCTCAACGTGTTAATAATACAAACTTACTCGATTTTTAATTAAGATCAACGAAAATGTACGATAAATATTTCTACACTAACTTAAAATTATTCTTCTCACAGAATGTTGTAAAATAACAATCGCACAATAAAAACTTTTTACGAAGACTGTTCTTGTGAAATGGCTATGTTTCAAAAGATAATGTTTGCGGCTTTGTTTGTAGTTGCCGCCAGGATTCATAAAAGAGACCACCGGTTCCTGCTGCAGCCTGTTTTAACCCGTCAAAGATTCAATCGGCGACAAAGTGCAATTACGGTACCGCCCAGGTGAAAAAAGTTTTCTTTGAAAGTTTCCGGTTGCGACAGGAACAGAACCAGATCTCGAGTAACGGTGTAAAATGCGAGGTGACGTGAACTCTCACGACAATCGTAAAGACAGCGTTGTATCTCTCTACGGATGCGGATGCAACGAATAAAGGTCACAATATGAAATATTATAGGATTCTGTATCGGAGAACGGTAATGCTTGTCGGATGCCAATTTCGAACTGTCTTGAAAGGTGCTCTGCAATTTTTATATGTTTTCAATTCGTATTCGATTCTATTGGGTTGGCATTTGTGCAATGAAATAAAAAATTTTTTTTTACTTGGAATGAAGTTTAATCTGTAATGTATTTTCCATTTTGTTCGATGACCTTTTGCCATCTCTCTGACAACTTGAAAATTCCACGCTCGTAGAAAGTCTGATCCTTTTCGGCCAAAAACTGAGTTAAGTGAGATTTTACAGCGTCATAATCATTAAAAGTTTTACCACGAAGGGAGTTGTCCAGGGATCGAAATAAGTGGTAATCCGATGGCGCGAGGTCAGGGCTATATATGGAGGGTGTAACATCAATTCCCAACCAATATCCATCAATTTTTGCCGAGTGGACAAAGACGTGTGCGGCCTAGCATTGTCCTGGTGGAAAATGACACCTTTACGATTGACCAATTCTGGTCGCTTTTCCTTGACCGCTGCATTCAATTTGTCCAGTTGCTAACATTCACGGATAATAAAAAATAACATAATAATAATAATAATAATAATAATTTTATAATCTAACATTTACGGATATCATAAAAATGGGAGTGCGAGACATCTATAACTGAAATCGGCAATTACTTAGTTGCCAACCCAATATTTTAGATCTTTTGTTTGCAAAATTGAGATTAATCACGCATAGAATTATCACACGAGAATTAAAAAGACTATTTTAAAATTTCTTACCAGTAGATTTTTTCAATACATTAATATTAGCAAACACAAATTTCTGAAAGTATGTATTAAATAGATTAATTTTAAGTTAAATTAAAGATAAGACAAAAATCATTGGAAAAATAAGCGAAATAAGGCAATTTAATGCATCTAATGTATTTTATATGACCATTGATGATGTGAAAATAATAAAATTTCAAACGACGCTTTTTCTACAATTTTACGTAACTTTTATTGAAATATGTAACCAGAGGTGCTCGCAAGTTTGAAGCATCCTCCAAACTGCAAAAATTCATTTCGAACAGAACATTTCTGATACAGTTTTCAACCAAGTCGAATATAATCCGACGCACATTCGCACGTTTATGAGAAGTGTTCGTTGTGTGAAAAGAGAAGTGTACTTCAACTTTCGCATACAGAGGCAAAGTTCGATTGGTATGAAATAAATGGCCACCGGAACAATTGAATTGTTCTCAGCGCGACAACGTTTGCGATCTTGACAATTAAAACAGATTCCAGCGAATGGCATATGCTCCCATATTAGCAACAAATAAAACAAAATTCAATTTATTATATAGAATAATAAAAAATAACGCGAATCTTACGTTCATACTGTGCAAATTTCAAGATATCTTTCTTGCAATTTGTTATTTTATAATTTCAAAGTGTTTAACCTTTTTAATACCGACCGACGATGTAATCTGGTGAAGTTTGAAAAGAAAGCTATAAAATTTGTAAAAAAAACAGTAACAAAATTGATTTACAAAATTTGTAAAGGAGCACGCTAAGAAACACAAGTTTCATTTATTGAAAATATTAAGGAAATAAACTTTTGTCAAATGTAGCCAGTAACGAGATACCGTTGTTCGACACTAAAAGAGTCAATTGTTATAAATTCTCTGTATTCTACCTTATGAGTATCATTTTAGTAGAAATTCGTTTAAACTCGTACAAATTGCCGACTGGCTCTGTTTAATTTTGTGAAAGAAATTCTGTTAAAGGGAGAAATATAAGAAAACTTTTTTCTGCAAATACAGCGCACAGTCAGAATACACTTTCGGCATAAATTTTGAAATCTGCGCTACGGTAAAATACGAGAATTATTCCGAGAGGTAGAAAGCAAGGCGAAAGGAATGTACATTCGAAATATCATACAAAGGCGTCACGTACGACTCTGCCTCCGGCCTACGTGCGCTTTTCTTGTCGCAGAATTGGTCTATTTCATTTCAGTTTTATCTTTACACATGGTCCGTTTAGTACGCGCAATGTTCTTGCGGCAGTTTCAGACTCATAACACATTTCAATTTGCTCAGCTTCCCTCCCATTTTATTAAATCCAATAGATTCCTATCTCTGGTGCCCTTATTTCCTGTGACATTTATAAAGGAGTGTACGCCACCACTATACTGACAATAAGGAACGTTTATGGGCATTTCAATTTGACCAACAATAATTTAACCTTTACGACGACTATAACTGTATAATCCTATAACTGTAAAATGATGATAAAAAATATTTATAGTCCTAGATAGATGGACAATGGTAGATCCAGGCTTGAAGCTTTTATTTTCACACAATCTATTCGTCTTTTTTAAGATTCCTTCGCGTAGCGTAACAGTGAGGGGAATCAGGTTTTCCTCGAAAATACTCCAAATTGAGAAGAAACATTAACACAGATTTTACAGTAGAATACGTGGAATTTAGAACAGCGGACAAAGTAAAATAATCGAAGAGTATCGATGTACTATTTTCAGCTTGTTACAGCTATTAACACGATTGTCGCCATAGCAATGTCTATAAAAATCATACGAAATCATTTCATAATGGAACAATAGGAAAGCCAAATATTACAAAAATTATTACTATTTTTTTAAACAAAAACGAATTTTCTACGCCGATAAGAATTATAAATGATTGGCGAAAATTCTCCTTATTAAAAATTATTACAGGTGACCAAGATAGGATTTCCATCATCGGTTTCGGTCAAATATGAAATATTAATTTTTTTCCGCCTATCATTCTTACAAATCGATCGTAACAGATAAAACACATACTTACGCTTCAGTTTAGAACAGTTTCAACCGTCAAGTAATACCTTCGCGGGGTAGATTTACGCCGGGTTAGATCTACCCATACGCAATATTTGTAATTCATAATTCGACATTTTTGCTGCTATCATTTAAGTAAATAAATAAAATATATAATCGGATATATAATAAACATTATATTACATCGTGTTCGAAGATATATCAGTCTTCTATTTCCCCTAAAATGATTACTTCTAAATATAAAGAATGCCAGGTATTTACTGCTTTCGAATGGAGTAAAAATCGTCATCGTTTCGCCGATATTAACCCTTTGCACTTGGATGCCGCCGATACGGCGACACAATATATTCACGTCAAAGCGGCATCTCTCTTAAATGATTATTTTCCTTCATATTGTAAGGTATAAATAGGGTAATAAAAAATAGTAAAAAATATATAGGGTAATGGGTATATAAATATAGGGTATATAAAAAATAGTAAAAAATATATAGGGTAATGGGTATATAAATAGGGTATATAAAAAATAGTAAAAAATATATAGGGTAATGGGTATATAAAAAATAGTAAAAAATATATAGGGTAATGGGTATATAAAAAATAGTAAAAAATATATAGGGTAATGGGTATATAAAAAATAGTAAAAAATATATAGGGTAATGGGTATATAAATAGGGTATATAAAAAATAGTAAAAAATATATAGGGTAATGGGTATATAAATAGGGTATATAAAAAATAAGGTATAAATATAATAATAAGGCATAAATAAAAACACAAAATCTTTTATATATCAGTTTCTATGAAATTTTCGAGCAGCATAATGAATTTTCTTTCGAATTCGACTCTGTATAACAAAATCTAAATGTTTTCAAAATCTGTTCCCAGTGCAAAGGGTTAATTTGTTAGATTCTTAAAAATAGCAAAATTGCACATTTGACGATTTTCCTCTATTATCTGCAACTAGAAACATTTGAATGGAAATAATAATTGTTATGCAACGACCTTTTTTCATATCGAATACAAAAGCTATTGTCCCCGATTTACTGTATGCCAATATTCTGAAGTCCCAGTAACAATGCAGTGAACAGAACACAGAGATGAAAGAATCTCACAGAAATGCAGAATTTCAACGGTCCAGTGAATGCGACCGCAGGCTCGCGGAGAGTGAGGCGGTCGCGGACATCGAAAGGTGGAAACGTGGCGGACAGGTGAGACAGGTGAGAGGTCCTCTTCGGAGGCCCGGAGATTCGAAGCTGAGTCTCGGTGCGTTCGTGTCGACAGCGCAAAGGAGAGTAACCGTGGAGAGCGTGTTTCTTCCCGCTCCTCGCGCTGAAATTACTTCCTACGGTCCTCATTAGAACCGCGCCGGACCCGGATAGTTCATTACCGGCGATCTTATCTGCGACTTGTTCTTCCACGAGACTTCTTCGTCGTCCGAGAGGAATCTACTCTTTTTTTTTCGTACGCCCAACCCAGGAAGAGCTCTTTCCCTTTCTCTGTTTCCCACGTTTCGCTGCCGCTGCCGCCGCC
The DNA here is from genome assembly GCF_051020955.1 of Megalopta genalis. Classification (NCBI taxonomy): domain Eukaryota; kingdom Metazoa; phylum Arthropoda; class Insecta; order Hymenoptera; family Halictidae; genus Megalopta; species Megalopta genalis. Next base: position 39,721,059 of record NC_135013.1, read on the forward strand.
GTGCCGCGCCGGTTAATTAATAAGCGCGATCTTCCGCTGGCAGCACGTGCCAACGAGCCGATACACTTCGACAATATTGCAAGAGCGCGGGAGAACACGGCGGAGGCCGGGAACGATCGTCGTTTATTTTGCGAACGCGGCCATCGCGTCGTTCGGATCGCGGCTATTACGTAATTGGATAGAAACACCGGGCAACGAGAGATGTGTAACGGGGCGAGCCATTAATCCAGAAATCTCGTTACCTTGTCCGTTGGTCAATTACACTGATCAGTGTTTAGAACTGCATCCGCATAAATTAACACGCGCCCCGTCCCGTTCTGGAAAACGGCTCTCGAAACGGACTGTACTCGAGAGAAATTCTTACTGATTGCGAGACGATCAAAGGAAGTGGCCAGAATCGGACATTATTCGAATCAAATTTTATTCGAAATATTTTTCGAGTATTATTCGGAGAATTGATTCGAAATATTTTTCGAATATTATTCGGAGAATTGATTCGAAATATTTCTCGAATATTATTCGGAGAATTGATTCGAAATATTTTTCGAATATTATTCGGAGAATTGATTCGAAATATTTTTCGAATATCATTCGGAGAATTGATACGAAATATTTTTCGGAGAATTGATCCGAAATATTTTTCGAATATTATTCGGAGAATTGATTCGAAATATTTTTCGAATATCATTCGGAGAATTGATTCGAAATATTTTTCGAATATTATTCGGAGAATTGATTCGAAATATTTTTCGAATATCATTCGGAGAATTGATTCGAAATATTTCTCGAATATTATTCGGAGAATTGATTCGAAATATTTTTCGAATATTATTCGGAGAATTGATTCGAAACATTTTTCGAATATCATTAGAAGAATTCATTCGAAATATTTTTCGAAGAATTAATTCGAATATTATTCAAAGAATTTATTCGAAGAATTGATCCGAAATACTTTTCGAATATTATTCGGAGAATTGATTCGAAATATTTTTCGAATATCATTCGGAGAATTGATTCGAAATATTTTTCGAATATCATTCGGAGAATTGATTCGAAATATTTTTCGAATATTATTCGAAATATTTCTCGAATCAAATTTTATACGAAATATTACTCGTATCTTAATCTTCTCGTATAAGAATCAAATTATATTGAAATAATGTCAACTCTGCAGATGACATTCGGGAATTCATTTTTATTAAATTGAACATGCTACTTTCGTGGATTTATTTGCCTGAATTTCGAGATTACTGTAATATTTTTTTAAAGTGAAGACAACGATTTTATCCGTAGTTCTAGCGATTTTATAATAGCAGTTACTATAGTTGTATGCAAAAGTAATCGACATTTTTAATCTGTATGAATGAAATTAATTTTCTAAACTAAAGTATGCCTTAGAAATTGATAAAAATTATACGTTTGGACGAAACGATTTCTACGAACAAATCATATTCCATTAAGTAAAATTATAATACGTCTACATTATAATTTTTTCAATTCTATTATAGTACAATAAACATTACCCCAAAACCACAGCGGTTAATAAAACACAATGGCAGACCATATGTCGGGTACAGTAGCAAACGAGTTAAAAACAGTTAGGTATGTCGCGTCGCGGAACGTGGCCGTCATTTAGGGAAATTAGACTTGTAATGAGTTAGTAACCGGTAGAGCATGAAAATTACGGGACACGAAGAAGGGAACTGTCAACGGTGGGCTCGAGGTGGAATCGTGGGGAAATGAATTATTAATATGACTTTTCACGAACCCAAGGCCGCAGAAGGCTTTTTTTATCTTTAGGGAAGCTAAATAGACTCTGTTATTCTTATTTTATCATTTTCTGTTCCAGACTAATTTCGTTATTTCGAGAGAAAGCAATTTTACATGGTTTTGAACAGTAAAAATGTAATCGTATTCGAAATTAATTCTTTTGACACCATTATTATTGATATACTAGTGTTGATTACAATATTATTACACAATATTATCTACTTAATGAAATTAATTACGGACTCTATATATTAATATTTGCAGCACCCTTAAACATCTGAACTTTGCAAGTTAAAAATACAGACTATTATTAAATATTTATTAATAGAGTCTAGCGGCGTGTCAGACATTAATCGATTAAAATTAGACCGCGGATTTTTATGCAAAATAAAAATTGTCTAAGTTAATTACAAGGAACGTAGGTCAGATAAAAATGTCTTTCCACTCTTAGTCATTTTACTAAATCGTACAAAATAGAAAGATAATCTCAAATTCTTTTAATAACTTGAGAGTTCCTTATATAACATAATCATTTTTGTTCTAAATGCATAAAATCCGCAGTCCAATTGTAATATAAATTCATAAACACAATGTAATCTCTAATGCAGAGAATCAAATCATGATGACAGTTTCCTTTAGAATTGTGTGCGTGATCAAAGAGTTGCTATAGAATCACACAGCTGTAAAGCGAACTGCCATTTGCAAATTGTTGCTTTCGATAAAATATCAAGCATTCGCAACAAATGAATCTCAGCGATCCCCCGGTCTCTCCATGAGAGTTAAGCGGAATGGAAACTCCCTCGATCGGTATACAAAGACGTCTTATTCAAAAGGACCCTTTCCCCCCGTCATTCGCCATTCTTTCCGCCATTTCTCTTTCTAAGCGACTCGATAACAACCCACTTTAACTGGGAATCGCGAAAATTGACGAAAGCATACAATGCATTCAGCCCGTCTGCGAATCAAGAGAGACCTCATCGTCAAGTACGATGTATCGATGCATACAAATGGCAGATATACATATGTATAAATGGTTGCTATATAATGGAAAATATTTACTTGAAGTAAATACTACTGTTATAAGAATAATTCCTTTCCAGAGAAAAAGTCTCATCATCGAAAAATGTAGTAAAAAAAAACAGCACACATTTATTAGTATTATCATTAATCTGTCGTCAGAATACGCGACAAAAACATAATACATAATACAATAATGAATAAATAAGAAATAAATTTTTCTTGTCAAAAAATATGCTAAAAAATAAAAGGATGAAAAAATGTGTTACATAAAGTTCGAATAAAAAGAAATTAAACGCAAAATTGTTACATAAATGAAATAACTAGAATGCGGATTTTGTTTATGTCAAAAATTGTTAAGAGAAACACATAGTAGCGAAGACATCGCAGGAATTTAATAATATCCTTGCATTATTTGCAATTTATTGAAACAATTAAGAAGAGAAATACATTTTTTGTTTACTCCTGTTTTATACAATCGTTGCAAATCATTTCTATTTTTCACGAAACTCCGCAGTCTCGAAATAACGCATAATACATAACCAATACACAATATTCAATACTTCAGTGGCATATTATTGCGATACGTTGCGTTTACTAATATTTTTTAATTAACCGTTAGGAAGACAATCCGTTGAATAGAAGAAAAAATAATCGAGTCCAAGGCTTGTTAAACAATCGTGTGGAGGAGTTTAACTAGGTCACAAGGTTGTCTGTCAATTCTTCTCAGCATTGGTGAGAACAAGGGAAAGCAAGATATCGACTTTTGTGAATGCTCCAATTTCTCAGAAACAATGGGCTCCGATGACCCTGGAAATTGCGGGGGTTAGTAATCGGAGCCTTATGAAAAGAGATTAATCGCGGCGAGTTTCCTTCACGTTCTGTCGAAATAAATTGCAAGCAAAGAGCGCTTCGTTCTCTTAATTATCGAGCAAACTTTTCCAACCCATTCACTCCCTCCTAATTCAATTAACCAATTATAAAGTTACATGTCGACGTTAAAAATAATTTAACAACGTCAATCCTGATTTCAATGTATATCATTAACGCTCGTAATTTACGAGCTGTAATATTTACAATATTATCAAATTGATAAACATAGAAATAAATATATAATTTTGCAACTTAAAGAAGCAATTTTCAAACGTGACTATTTATCCACGGCTTAAGTTAAAAGTAATCTTTTCTATTATTATTTTTGTTAAGGAATATAGAAGAATGCTCAAAAATATTATTTTTTTAATAAAATCGTTTGTATGTCAACCCATTAGCGGTATTTATGAAAAATTATATCTACCTTAATCTTCATTATAATTTATAATATGACTACAATGTAAGTGCAAGTAATATTAATCTAAACATACATTCGTATATTATGAATAAATTGCAGATTTTATGCATTTACAGCGAAAATGAGTAGCTGAAATATAAAATTGTGAAGACATAAGAAGAATTTAATAATATTGTTAAACCGTTCTCAACATGTCAAAATTAATGAAAGAAACAATTTATTTGTATTCAATTTCTGTTTTTTTTTTACAATCTGCTTAGAAAATTTTAATTTTGCGCAGAGATCGAGAAACAAAGATTTATATGTCAAGGTAATTTAGAGAAAAGATGGATAATAGCATGAGGCAATACTGAAAAGGAAGGACGCCTTTGAGAAAGCAACTAAATCACAAGTATCGGGATCGATCTCGGAACAAGTTACTTATCAAACAAATGCTGTCTACCATGTCATTGTAACATTCTACCCCGTCATCTTATCCCATTCATCAATCAATAGAGCTTAACGAGACAGGCATAGAAAGCAACTTCTGTTACGCTCGTAACACTAAACAGAGATCTGGTAATTCCGTTTGAAATATTTCTGTGCGACCCGTTCCGCACGGCGCGATGGGAAACGCACACTTGCAAAATCGCTCGCCTCGCTGATAATAATTACGGTGGAAGAAGAAGCTATGCCAACACGTGGTACACTTTAACCGCGCGGCAAGATTACGCAATATGTAATTGGTAGATATTGAAACGGCAAAAACCGGCCTTCGTGGCGATGCACTCGGCGGAATAATTTATGGACAATTACTCGACGTCGATTATAGATGCCAATCGTAACAGGAACGCTGGGAACGCCGGTCGCATTTTACTGGGAAACACGGTTTCGTCGACTGGGAGACAGCCGAAACATCCCCGGGTACGAACCAGACGTTAAGCCCGAACAATTTCCTGGTTTTAATGGACCCGCCATCGGCAAACGGCGTTCACTTCAAATAATTAATTCTCAGCGTGACTTCGTTTCGCCGGGCACATCTTCGACGATCTCTTCGGGATTACTCTGAAAACTAATCTCGAATTAGCACGCCGATTCTGGGAACGACGACTAAGTTACTCTATCAATAGATATTTTAACTACCCTTCGCACTCGGATGACGCCGTTACGGCGACACTAAACAGGTTGTCCGTCCATAAATCTGTGGCTGCAAGGAAGAATATCGCAAATCACATAATATCATTCCCGAGATATAGTCGCTTAAAGTTTCTGGTCACTAACGCTTCGCATAAGTAGCGATTCAAATTGCATGATTTTTCTCGGTCTATTGAATTTGTTTTCACGATATTTTATTTTTAGCTTGAATTTCTTTAAACTGCGACTTGCGACGCTTTTCCTTCTAGTCAGAAAAATGTCCAAGCAAATGTCTCGTAAATGCTGAAGTTACAAAGAAGTTCGATAAGAGAAAAATGTACACGGCTTTAAGTCAGCTATAAGGAGTACGTGAATTTTTTTATGCTATATCTTTCACATTTAAACGTTCGGATAACGGAGTGTTCCACTGTGTAATATTTCATTTACTACCTTTATTAGATAAAATTGGATACAATATTGTTACGTTGTAAGCATAAGATTGAAGACTCTGCCACATTCATTTGAAACACCGTAAACAGATTATTTGAATTAATACTGACGGCTAGATGTTGACGGAAAACAATGACGTAAACTTAGTTCGAAATCAATGAATGAATGACAAGATTGAGGCAGTAACATGAAGCTCGAGTAATATAGTTACCTTGCAAATCGATCGGAAAAGTCCTACAATCTAGAGTTACATTTATTAACACATTACAATTGAATAATTGAATGATGTGAGAGAAGTGCAAGTCGATGTATTGAATGAAGAATAAAAAATCAGAGGCGATTGAAATTGTTATGAGTGTGCGTCAAAATATTGTGTACGAAATAAGAATGTACTAATATTAATAATAATAATAATATTTAATTTATTCAATATTTTATTTTATTTTATTAATGTTTAATTAAATTAAATTAAATATATTATACATAATATATTATAAATATAATAAACATTTTAATATTGTATTCGATAAATTGATAAAATATTATTATCAACACGATCAAGTACGTTTTTAACACTAGAACTTCTGAATCCTAAATTCAGGTCATGTATTGGGTTGGCAACTAAGTAATTGCCGATTTCAGTTATAGATGTCTCTCACTCCCATTTTTATGAGATCCGTAAATGTTATATTATAAAATTATTATTATTATGATATTTTTTATTATCCGCGAATGTTAGCAACTGGACAAATTGAATGCAGCGGTCAAGGAAAAGCGACCAGAATTGGTCGATCGTAAAGGTGTCATTTTCCACCAGGACAATGCTAGGCCGCACACGTCTTTGTCTACTCGGCAAAAATTGATGGATATTGGTTGGGAATTGATGTTACACCCACCATATAGCCCTGATCTCGCGCCATCGGATTACCACTTATTTCGATCCCTGGACAACTCCCTTCGTGGTAAAACTTTTAATGACGATGACGCTGTAAAATCTCACTTAACTCAGTTTTTGGCCGAAAAGGATCAGACTTTCTACGAGCGTGGAATTTTCAAGTTGTCAGAGAGATGGCAAAAGGTCATCGAACAGAATGGAAAATACATTACAAATTAAACTTCATTCCAAGTGAAAAGAAATTTTTTATTTGATTGAACAAATCGGCAATTACTTAATTGCCAACCCAATATATTGTTGTATAAAAATGACAAGATTAGATTTACTGAAATTTCATATGCTTGATGGATATACATATATGCATGGATATGCTTGAATCGAGAAGTTTCTTCAAAAGATTTCTGATCGAAACATTTTTATAATTTCAATAATCGTAAAACAAAAAGTCAGGAATCAACCATTTTGATTGATTCGGTAGCTGTAGCGTTAAAAAATGGGACACCTGCGGTTATTGCTAACGGCGCGCGTTCGAAAGTGAACAAATGAGTTGGTTCGCCTAGTAAATAACTGGATGACGAGATGAAGAAATTAAACGAAATGGCATCCGATCGTGTGAAACACGGACCGCACAGCTGCAGCTGACACTTCCATTAGAATAGCGTGTGTTTCCGTAGTTGCAAGTGCAACGAGAACAAAGTGCATTCGGATCCGCACCAGAAACGCTTGAAATGGGAACAATGGCCTATAATCCAGTGAGGATTTCGCTTGTTTAGCATTTGTCACCCTAGTTTGCATCATCAAGGTCGTGTCAACACTGTTCAAACAGGCAGATTCGCTTCGCAAACGAGGGGAAAGTAGAAATGAATTTATAATATTACGCAAAAATGTGATGTGAAATATTATACCGTAAGCTGCATGTGCCACAAATTGTATTTTCTCGAATAATACGAATCGAATTATCGATTGTTTCACACAAAAAACAGCAAGTAAAAGATTCAATCTTTTACTTGCTGTTATTATCTTGAATGAGAAGAAAAATTTTAATTTCAGACATTGTGGAAAGATTGATAGCAATTTTATGGTAAAAACTATCTTCGCCACTTTAATGAATAAAATTAAATTGCTTCGTTATTGTCTGACCAACTTGTATATCAATTTAAATACATTTCGTTGTAAACTCATTTTTATTCCGATAATTTTACATGCTACGTGCTCGAAAGAAACGCCTATTCGGAGTGAAAGGTTTTCATGAATTACAAAACCACGCTAGCGAAATGAATGTTCTCACAACTAAGCGTAAACAAAACGAGCAATATTATGTAACAGTTGACTCCCATTATTTTATCAAACTAGTTTAAAAAGCGGAAATCGCTACGAAGCAGTTTATTTAAGAAATTGTTTCTAATTGCCTGAAATGTTACGAACACTTAGAATTTAACAAACCTTCGTTTACAACTAGCATTGACATTCTCAGCTCTCTGAAAACGATTTTCAATTGATTTTTACTAAGTACTTAAGCATCCTAACGCGATTCGGACTTTTACACTCCGTTCTGATATCGCATCACTTAAATACTGCAATCACTTGTCAATCGTATCAGGTGTCATTAAAATTAGATTAGAGGCCAATGAAAATTCAGGTCAACCAAGTTTATTCCGGGTACTGGTAGATCACGGATAATGGGATATCGGATATCTGTCATGGAGTAAACTAGTAATAGGAACGCGTCGTTACTATATTCCTCCGTCTGAAAATACAGTCTCGAAGTGTAAAGTTAGATAGGTCGCACGGTCTCGTGATAATATTCATCCGTATCGGGCGAGCCGCTTCTCGTTTTACGTGTCATTTGAACTCGCTCGAGATAGATCGGCGAGCATAATTCAAAATTCTGCGTGTTGCGGTCGCGCGCGTCTAACGATGCCTTATATTTCATTCATTTAATAACTAGCCGTTTCTATCGTGTCGCAAACGCAAACTAAGTATTATTTCTAATCCGCGCACAGCGATCCTTCGATCTTACTTTATTAGAGATCGCGTCGTCAAGACCATTTTATACTTAAAACATTATGAACATAAAATGTTGAATGAACAAATTTTTAAAATTTGTCGAACTGATTTCACAAACTGAAAATTGACGAATATTAAAAAATTGTAAAAATACAGTTTAACCCTTTGCGCTCGAGTGGTGACTCCGAGGCACCACTAGAAAATGTTTATATCACATTCCAAAATAATTCTTACGTCAACGAAATTTAGATTTGAAAAATTGTTAGAAGTATAACTGTTGTATAAGTCACAAGACTCAATTTCACACGCATAAAATGCGCTTTGTCATATAGAATAGAGACAGGGTAGGTCAGAAAAATTATTTTAGATTTACAGTTAAAATGGTTTCGAGTGCAAAGGGTTAAATAGTTGCAGTTTAAATGAATGTAAAAAAAATTCTATACATATAATAAATTTGGTAAGATTGTACAACTTTACATTGATCTTTCGTTCTTATTTTATAAACGATCGTATCGCGAAGACAGTTTTATACTTAAGACATTATAAACGTAAGATATTGAATCAACAAAATTTTAAAAATTTTATAAACTTATCGCATAAAATGATTTGACAAATGCCAAACAATTGTAAAAGTATAATTTAAAAAGCTGCACAAATGAATGTAAAAGAATTGAATAAATAAATTTGAAAAGATTGTACAACAAATTTCGTAAATAAAACTGAAGGATCTGTATAATTAGATTAAAGAAGATTGTGCATGTAGAAAATTTAGCTATATAATTAAAATCGAAAAGATTTCACATAGCTGTTTAAAAAATTTGAATCAAGTAGATTTCGTTTATCACTCATTGAGAGCCTAGTTTTCATTTAATGCGCCATTTGCATTCTGTAATCTAAACTTAAATCTAACGAGTTTAATTTATAAGTCTACGAATCCTAAATAGAATGAACGATATTTCGCAATTTCATTAACGACGGCATTTATAGCAGCGACTTTTAAAAGTTAAGAGCGTGTGAAACGCTATAACCCTGTAAAAGCTGATATCGCGATTAAACGAAACCCGTCTGCAGTGAAAAATATTTCCCGATGGAATTACACCGGGTAATTCGATAAATTGCGCAAAACTGTTGCAGCACCGTATACTCTTTCGATGTAATCAGATTTCGCGATCAAACTCCGAATGAACCATCAAAAGCGTTCTTCGCCGGCGAAATTCGCCGTGCCTCCAATTTCAATTCGGTTCTACTAATTACGATCGATGGACGGTAGGCGATTCGTACATGCTTTTTCGTAAGGCAAAGACGAGTCATCGAGATCGTAGAACAACACTGCCGGCCTAATCATCGTACTGACGATTTAATTATTCGCTCGACTGCGCTCGGCATCCGCTCTTCCGTTCGATGGAAAGCTGGGACTTATAACGAGGAGAACGCTTTATGTCGCGTCACAAACGAAGTTTGCAAACGTCATGATACAAGCTCGGCTAATAGAGTTCGACCAGTCAATCGTGAATTCCGTTCCTTTCTCGTTCGTCCATCGAATCGTCGGACACTGTTCTCCGTCCACTCTTCCCACGATTTTCGTATGTGAAAAACTATGGCTCTGCGACGCGGCCTGATGCGGTACAAAAGGTTGCAGTACAAAAGGTTGCAAACTGCCCATTAATTGCACTCTCGCAATCGATCTTAAAACGCATAATCATAAAAATTCTCATTTTTAAGTATTTAAAATGTTACTGATATAACCATACTAATTTTTAATACTAGTTACTCGCCATACTTTGAAGAATCTGACTCGTGATACGATTTCTAGTGATACTTTGTTAAGTATGAATACTGTTCTGTTCCTTAAAGTTGGAGTAAAATTCTGTTCGTTTGTTATCAATATTTAAGGGTGGCAACCCTGTAAACATTAGCTACCAGTAATTCTTGAGAATAAAATTAGGTCTACCGGAAAGTTCTGTCCGTTTGAGAAATGAAAGGAAATAATAGATTTTTCATAAATTTAGTAATATTTATTGTATAATATAATTTCCGTCGTTACTTATGACCTCTTGCCAGCGTAATGGCAATTCGTGAGCGTCTCAAATGAATATGTCTATCGAAATAAAAATATGTCTATCGACATATCTATCGAAGTTTGCAATGACATTATGGGACAGAACTTTCCGGTAGACCTAATATTTTATAGCATTAATTCCGACAAATTCAAATATGTAGACATTAATTTTGTAAATATATTTTCTACGTGAGAAGAACAATTTTTTTCGAAAAATTCATGCTATCTGCTATTTAATAGGTATATGTTTAATATGTCCTGTGATGCATTTTCTATGCAAAGCGTAAGATTTACGAACTTTCTACATATATGTATGTCTGCATCATTATCAAATTTGACACCATTCTTCGGTAGTCGAACCTGCCCGTGCGAAACGATGGTTTCCACGTTAAGGGGTTAAGGTGTTAACCAGGCATGAGCGAAAGAAGTTTTCACCTTTTAATACTGTTAGACGTACCTGGCATGAAATGTCTCTTATGGAGGCCGCATCCTCCTTTTCCGATTTACACTTTCATAAATCTCGCCGGATCGCGTTGAATTTCACACAGATGCAAACCTTGATCAGCAGAAACAAGTCTGGTGGTAAAACCCACTAGGTCATCCCATAAGTAACACGTTCTCCCACTTTTAGTACAAAATAATGGAACGTCTATTTATTGACAATGAGTAATGATCGCAATGACTTGAATGATTGTAATAATTTGTAACGATTTCTAATGACTTCTAATGATTTCTAATATTTTGTAATAAATGGTAATGTGTTGTGGCGATTTATAATTGAAAGAACTTAAGAACACTGTTGCACTATTGTTGACTTATTAAAATTATTAACAGAGAAAGGTGATTTTTATTTCATTTCTGTTTCTATAAAGATTCCATAAAGATGTTACATTATAAATACATTGCGTATAACTCTCACTTTTGTGGATCAGTTTCCAACTATCTAAAGAAGGGAAAAATGTTTCGCATTAAGTAATAAGTTCCTCATGATGGATATAAAATAATCAGTATACATGTCTTCTTGGATTTTACAAACATGCATGTTCCATAGATGCATGAAGATCCGCAGTCTAATTATAACTTACCCATGTCAACAAAATACATTCCTTAAATTTTCACTGTAGTCTCTGATAAAAAAAGTTAAGAAAATACAATACATTTTCTTTGTCATTCTAACCAATTTCCATTTCCGAAATATTCTCAATTTGTTTTACATATTATCTAGTAGAATGCCCCTAACATTTCAAAACAATTCAAGTGACTTGGTCCAATTAAAAAAACGTTACTCCATTCCTAGTCCTAATATTTTAGTAAGTGTCTATATGTATACAGAGACACTCATTAAGATTCAAACACCATTTAAAACGAATTAACTTTTTTGAAATTGGTCTAAATGACTTGAATTTTTTGGAGATGTCAGAGGGTTTACCAAAATGCTTTTTCCAATTTTGCTATTGTTTAGAATGACAAAATCAATAAAATGCTCTGTTTTTTAAATCTTTCTATTTGTACCTGAAACGAAAATGTAATATTGCGTTTTATAGAATTCGATAACTTATGAGCATGCTGAAAATTTCAATGAAATCGGTTGATAGTCAAGCTACAGCAACTGAAAGATATAAAAATTACCTATTTTCGGTTAAAATCCGGAAAAGAGCGCGATTTTCACGATCTTCAATTGTTTGTAACTCATAATAACGTCGAACCGATTTCGATAAAATTTTCAGCAAAAACATCAGATATCGAGATCCACGCATTGTTTAAATTTCCATTACAAGTTCCGATAAAAAAGAAGTTAAAAAAACAAGAGTTTTTTATTTTCTTAAATTTCATTTCCCACGTAGTAGCAAAATTAAAAGAAGTATTTGAATCATTGTCTACTAGTCTAGCCCGTGTATCACCAAAAAGAATGTAAGTCATCTAGTTCTAAAAAAGTTACTGTGTTTTACAAAGTGTCCGAACATTAATAGGAGTCGCTACATAATAAAAAGTAATTGCCGCGAGCAGGGTGTCAATTACCGGCCACGGGACTCGGAAATCAGTCCAGCCTACCCTCATTTTTCGTTCGCCCGTTACCTTTGACGCAAGTCGAGACCGTAATGGCGAATCCTCTCGCGAGTGCCCGATGGTCCGAGAAAGGAGGACGAGCCGCTGAGGAAAGAACGCGACTCATTTACCTACATCGATTTATTGCGACCGGGGAGATTATATCTGCGAGCAACGTTTCTCCCGGCATTACATCCACACTGAATATACGATTTAATTGGTCTCCGCCGTGAATCGATCACTTGGACCCCCTCTCGTCTTTTTCTGTTGCCGGCTTGGAACCGCGAGCACTTGCAAGCTCGAGTCCTGCGAGCATCTGTTTTTCTTGGCCCGGAACCGCCCGACCCGGCCCGACTCGGTCCTGCTCGGTATGCGGTAGTGAGGTGATACGAATAACGCGTGAATTACGACTGGCTAATGCGAGGGAATTATCTTGTCCTGCCTGGAACATGGAGGAGACTGTCCGGAAAATTTTATAAGGGACTTATGACGCTTCCGAGACATTGATTTAGGGTTTCCATAACTGGAGGCGTTCGACAAACACGATTCTGTTGGTCGGTTTTCAGTAATTGTCGAACTTCATAAATTGTGGACAGTGCTGGGTGGTATGGTATTTTAAATGGCGCAAATAGTAAATAAAGTATTTTATTTGTTCGAAAGTATTGGATTATTTTCTCTCTTTTGAATACTCAGAAGTTTTTCCTTCTAGCATATAAGTTACAAAAACGAATCGACGCCGAGAGTCTCGCCAGAGTACCATTAGATAAACAATGATTTCATATGTATATAGAACAGAGTGCTCTTTGTCTTTAGGTGACGTTTTTGGTTTCGTCTTTGTGAATAGTCTTCAGTCTCCTGGAGCAATCAGGAGAGTAAAGACGGTCCTTCCTCGTACATCAAATTAATAAAATAAAAGGGATAAGTTTAATTCACTGCGTTTTACTTTTATTTATCTACCCATTTCCAATAGAAAGAATAATATAAAAATATATAAAAATATTTTATTTGTTGTCAAAAAGTTTTAAAATAAATATTTTGAAGAGTATTTTATTTGCAAAACACTGAAAATGATTAATTCTTACGTTATTTCGTTTTACGTCACATTAATCAGTATTTTATGCTTGACGTTAATGAAAGAAGAGATATTTTATTTTATGTTTTAGATTATCAAAATAAAATAATTATTTCAAGCTATAGCTGTGAATTATCGAAATAAAATATTGTATTTACTGAAATATTTTATGCCCTACTTGAAATACTATTTTATTCGAATTGTAAAAGATCTATCGTCTCCAAGGCAAGGGGATATGATGCGCGCGTGTAAAAGATTTTTAGTTCCATTTTTGTCATAACTATGTCTAATGAATACCAAGAGAAATTGGTCAAAGGGCTTAGTTCTTTGATGCTACGAAAGACATAACTTTTATAGGGAGCTCAAGAGAAGATTGAAAATTAAGAAAAATTAAGGAACTTGTTTTAAAGTAGCGAAAGGTTAACGGGACAATAAAGCTTTTCTTTGAAGCAGAAGTTTGAGACGAAAGTTTAAAATATTTATTATCGCATTAGATTGCGGATTATTTATAACATTTATGACATATTCGAGTTCATAATATAAAGTATATTGGAAAATGTAGATAGAATTCCATGAGTTGTTCCTTTTATTTGGACTTTAATATGGTCTGTCAAAATTTTCGATCAATATTGCAACTGTATGGCATCGCAAATGTGTCATTAGACTGACGTATTAACACTATTTTTTCGATCATTTGTATTATATATGTATACGTATTTTTACTCAATTCATTTCGTAATTATTATATGGAAAGTTGAAAAATCAAATCAGGAAATTATAGAAAATAAATTGAAATTTTACAAAGTTTCTTTTGATAAAAATAGTGTCAGATTAAATTTTAAAAAAGTGTTTCTTGACCCCTCTGGAAAAAACAGTATTGAATTGAAATGTTAAACTGTGTCTTTTGAATATCTTGGTGAAAATGGCGATAAAATTAGGGTTTTAAAAAAGTGTCTTTTGAGCTATTTGGTAAAAATAATGTTGAATTAAAATTTAAGAAGGTGCCTCCTGGCCCTTGTGGTAAAAATAATACTAAATTAATATTTTAAAAGTTGTTTTTCCACCCTTTTGATAAAAATAATGTTAAATGCAGGTTTTAAAAAGATGTCTTTTGACATCCCTGATAAAGACACTGTTAAATAAAAGTTTTAAGAGGTGCCTTTCAACTTCTGTGGTAAAAATAATGAAAAAAGGTAATGAAACCACTGTTATGATCGCCTCAAAATAACAGTTCGGAAACGGTCCAGAGCACAAAGAGAAACGTCTTTCTTTACTACGGTGCAAAGACGCAAAACCAAACCACAGGCAACTGTTATTAAACAGTCATTGACGGTTCGCCTTCCTGCAAGAAATTGATTGATCGCTTCGTCTTATCCGAGAGAACTTCGCTAAACCTCGAGCTAATTCCTGACTTTCGAAGAAAAAACATTCTGCGAGACCGCGAACGTTTTACACCAGAAGTTCGAGTACTAAAGAAACCAGATTCGGTTCCCAGAAGCGAAGCATCTCGAACGAGAAACTATACCATAAATTGGAACAACCTTGGTAGTACTATTGACATGAACTTTTCCATGCAGTTTATACAATTTTCACGAACATTACATTAGTATATATAAAAGAAATACTGCAGTACAAAAACTGTAGTAGGAATTCTATTGAACTTCAAATAGAAACGGAGTTTATCAACGTCCATCAAATATTTTGATTTAAGAGCTGGAGAACGATAAGATACTGAAAAACGGACGAATAAAAATTATCCTGAAAAAGAGGCACTTGAAGAATACCCATACTTCATCATATTTGATAAAGAAAATCATATTCCATCATATCTGACAAGGAAAATCATACTCCATCATTAAACAGCGGATCTTTATGCAAAATAAAAATGGTTTCTTCTCTTTTAATAATTTTAATAATTCTAGTACGTTGTATACAATGTAAAAATATTCTCAAATTCTTCTGTCTTTACAATTTTGTTTTTGACGTAGTATAATTTTTCAAAAACGCATAAACTCCACATTCTAAAAATGAGTTAGGTCCAGCAACGTCACACAAGAATGCAGTCCGTGGCAGAAACTATTCGAACACTTTTTAGTATGCAATAACTTTTTTCAAACTGAACTAAATGACTTGAATTTGTTTTCACAAATTTTTACAATTTTTACATCTTTGAATGACTGCAACTTGACTACGCGTCTACCGATTCCGATGAAATTTACAGTATGCATACGCATCCGAGACTTACAAAACGCATTTTTTAAATTCTCCGTTACAGATGTAGATAAAAAAGCTAAAAAACTAAAGCATTTTATTTCATTTTGTCATTTCAATTGATAACAAAATTTAGAGAAGTATTTTCATCATTGTACAGTGAACCAGTCCGTTTAACATTTAAAGAAAGTTCGAGTCATTCATTCGAATTTGAAAAATTAGTCCAATTTGGCTTAAAAGGTGTTGGAATACATTTTACTAAGAGTTGTAACAACGAATTACCAACGAAAGACCTAATCTTACAAGGGAATACTAAAAATCCTTCCATCTACATATATAAGACATTCTCACAGAGAAAAAAATTCTCCACAAACACGAAGAACCAGGAGTTCGTGTCGAAAAAGACCTCGAAGAAGCATCTCCAGGAACTTACACCTCGCATCGAAACCGCCGGGACCCACGCGAATATCCTTCAATCTGGCCGGTGGAGAGAAAAAAAGGCAACGAAGATGCGACGGTTGCGTGACGACTGAAGAAAATTCCGAGGATCATCTCATCGCTATCTGAAGCGAGCCATCTTCGAGCCGGAGGAGCGGAGATCGAGAGACTCGCCAGTCCCCGGGAGCCAGAGCGGCTATCTCCGAGGGTGAGCACCCACGCGAAACTTCGGCTTTTCATTTAACGCGGGAGATTAATTCGCGCCGGTAAATCACGGCCGAGGATATTCGTCTGCGAGAGCGTATCGGCCACGGGCGGCATTGTATGTTAATGACAATTGGCCCCGCGGCCCCGGCCATAATGGCGCAAGTGCACCGAGTGCACCGAGTGCGCAGAGTGCTCCGAGTGCACCGGGAGGATGCAGATGCTGCGTCTCGCAGGTGAGCTCTCGCTGCACGCTCACGGTTCGACGATCATCCACCGTCCCGTCCCGTTCCGTCCCGGCGCCAGGATATCGCTTTAATCGTCTTTGTTGCACCGGAACCTGACACGTGTTAACCACGCGTGACACCTGAATTGCTCCGCGCGCCGTTTCGGCCACGGAACGATTGACGGCGCCGCGTTTTGCTGCTCCGGTTGCCGACCTGGCGTGATCTGTGATGACAGTGTTCCGTGTAAAATGCGGGACCTGGTGGAAAATACTGAATTCGATGGAGAATGGGAATTGACGGAAAACGCTGGTTTTGGAGAAATTATTGTTGTGACTTCGGTTCTTTTGAATCACGACGCGCGAGTGACAAAATTCGTCGTCGATTTTAGAAAGTTAAAAACATCCCCACGGTTCACCATAACTAGACTGCAGATCTTTATGCAACATAGAAACTGTTGCATAAAACAGGAGTAACTTGTTAGAAGTTTTCTTGCTTCTACAATAATAATTTTAGTGGGTCGAGCGAACTTACCAATAATACTTGAAATAAAATCCAAATCTCACGTTTTCTTTAAAGCAATGTGTTCGTACAGCTTTTAAAGCGAAATAACTTCTTGAAAATTGGACCCGGCACACAGTGCGGCGCTTATATGAGCATCCGGGACGAAATTCATAACTTCCAAGTAAATCAATTTTCGACAAAAACGGCTTCATAATCTATCAAAGAAGATACAAAGATGCATCGATCTGCATACAAAACTTATATGATTTCATAAAAAAATTCTTATTTATTACTTATTGAATAATCAAATCTAATATTTCTATACGTGAATGACCGCGTACTGAGCTGTTGACCGGCTATAGCTATATATTAGGTTTACCGGAAAGTTTTGTCCGATAATGTCACTGCAAATTTCGATAGATATGCACATATATATATATATATATATTTTTTTTTTTTTTTTGAAAAATGTTGCTCACAAATTGCCATCACGCTGGCAAGAGGTCATAAGTAATAACGGAAATTATATTGTACAATAAATATTACTAAATTTATGAAAAATCTATTATTTCCTTTCATTTCTCAAACGGACAGAACTTTCCGGTAGACCTAATATTTTGTTAAATGACTCTGAAGACCGCAACTTCTCGCAAAAAAAAGTTTCTACAGTATCAAAATGTACTATCTGACGAATATGTATGTCGAAATAAGAATCCCAAGATATTTTGCGCCGTTTTTTTTTAATCTTATCTCTCTAAAGTGTAGAATAGGGTTAGATCAGGTTGGCAGGATTAGGACACGATTATGTCAAGATTAGGTCAGGGTTATGCACACACGATATGCTGCACTATTCATTTCTGCCAATTGATTTAGAGTGGATTTCAATAAAACTAAGACCTGTAATTTAGTTAATAACTTACTTTACTAATGCAAAAATTGTTGAAAATGCTGAATAATCAAATTCGATTTTCTCGACAGAAAAGATTTGATTGTTTATTTTCGATTTTTGTTTTTAATATATAAAATCACCCCGTCCTCGGTTGTATCACCGAAGCTGGGATATTCTGTATATTCCTTTGTGCACCGAAAGAGAACGAACCCCAAAGAGAACGAATAAAATATGTTGTTATTATTACTATTATCATTAATAAAAGTTATTGCGTTTTAAAAGATGTACGATTACTGTTGTCGGTCACGGTATCTCAAGAAGACGATCATTTCCAGCGGAAATGCCAGACGATTACCAAAAATAATCGGCGCTTAAGGGAAAATACAATTGGCGTGCCAACTATGAACGAAAAGTTAAGACACTTTCCGGCGGCGTTTCTCCGCAATCAGAGGGTCAGATTTCACCGGGTGCCCGGCGTAAGAACTCATCGTTAAAGCCTGTAGACTGTCGAGGGACGAGAGGAAGGGTCCCGCAATCACCGTGATTCTTAATCTGCGCGGGAAGGAAAGGAAGGGTTTCGGGGAACCGGGGCTTGGTGAAAAATATCAGAGCTTACCGCAGTAATGGACCAGGATATGAAGAGTGCCGGCGTGAATCCGGGAGTCGCACCAGGAACCTGCGTCGACCTGGGGCTCGAACAGAGAGAGATCGAGACCCTCCATGTCGCTCTCGCCGCAGGAGTCGCTCAGAGGCTCGAAATTACCGGTGTTCGCCAGCTCGTCCTCGTTCGTGATATCCTCGGATAGATTCTCGCCGCCGCCGCCACCGCCGCGGCAACGTGTCGGCGTTGTCATCGCCATTTCCCCGCGTATTTCGCAATACACCGCACGCGAATGCGTTTTCTTTCTCGCTCGGCGAGCTAGAGAACGAGCTCGATGATGCTTCCGATCGGCTACCGATCGAATACTTTCGCCGACGGATTTTCTCGCGCGCGCGCTCGCCGGACACTAATTCATCGTGTCGCTCCTTTTGCTAGCGTCGCAGCTTTCGATGGGAAAACTGAAAGCACAATTTATCCTGTTGTAGAGCGCGCGACGAAAGTAAACCGAGGCATATCGAAACTCAGGCGCTCGTGACATAGTTACCGGTTGCAGCTTCGCTGCTCTCTCACGAATTAATCCTTGGTCGCGTTAATGGCCGTTCCAATAACGCAGCAGCGTGCGACGCTGCGACGTCGGTTTTCTTGGTTTGTTTTCAAAGCGAGGCTCCGTAGAGTCTATGGAATCTCTAAATATACCTACTCTGTTTAACACGTTCTCCAACCGCGTCACTAGCGTGCATTGTTATATATTTATTGTACTTATCGTATTAAATACGTTCTAATCTCTTATACAGGGTATCCCGAAAATGTCTCGCAATCCGGAAATGGCTTCCTCAAATAGCTTCCGGAAATGGGTTCCTAAGATCATTTGAAGCAACTTTTTCCTTTACAAAAATTTTTTCCGAGGCACCGTTAACGAGTTATCGACGAAAAACAATTGACCAATAAGATTCGAATACGGCTGACGCGAGGTGGCCCAGCCAACCAGCGCACGAAGCCCAGTTCCGCTCATTGGCCGGTCGCCTCGCGCCAGCCGAGCTTGCCTCTCATTGGTCGCTGTTTTTCGTTGATAACTCGTTAACGGTGCCTCGGAGAAAATGTTTCTAAAGGAAAAAGTTGCTTCAAATGACCTGAGGAACGTGCCACTTTCGGATTGCGAGACATTTTTGGGACACCCTGTATAATAAAATGTGATAAAGGCATATCGAGAAGAAAAAATCTATAAATTCTCTAAATATTATGCTATGTATTATAATTTTAAATAATTATATTCACTTTAATTTGATATTCGTTACGCGAAATACAAAATCGTAGTGGTCACACATGGTAGCGAACTTGTTAAATATCTCGTAATAACTATTCTGACCGATGCTAGAATACGATCAATCGGTATCGAAATATGTACGTGATACAGTACGAGAGTTTTACGAATCTTGTGCAATGTTAACTTAACCAGTTAGCTCGAGTATACTCATCATGAAGAAATGGTAATATTTTGTGTTAGTATGTTCGTCATATATTATACTCGTCATATAATATTCGTAAATATTAAGATTTTTGGAATATTTGAAGGCTAAAACGAAATAAAACGAACAAATAAGAAAATATAAATAATTATTATGAAAAACTGTATACATATAGTGTGATATATGTATGATATAACTATATGTATAATAGTATATTGTATATTGGTTTTTCCTTTGCATTACATTTTAGGTACGCACTTTTCAGAGAGATCGCAACAGCTATTATGATTAAGAGTGGACGTCTAAAGAAAACATTTATCTTTTTTATTGTCTTAAGAAAGCCGAGGTTATCTATGAAGAAGTGCATAATTGGTTCGTCGAAAATTAATGAACCTCTAACGTCGTCATTATCATGAATATTGCTACAACTCCAAGAAACGTACGATTCCTTTCATTATTTTTATAAGCAACACATATCTCAGGGGCGGCCAAAGCGTCGCCCGCTTGTCTGATATTATCTAAGTTTGTTTCAAATTTAAACTCTTACTTTTGGCTTTAAATCGCTACTTTTCTCATGATCACTTAACACATACGGCGTCAGCAGACCGCCGCCTATATAATTTAAAAGAACAGGTCGCTCGTAGTGATCGAAAGTTTGTCCACCCCTGACATATCTGTTCGCATTCGAATACAGAAAGGTCTCGATTTATCCGAGTCCCGTTTAACCGAGGTTCTGCGTTATCCGAGGTGCTTTGAACTTTACGATAGAGCCTCGTTTAGTCGAATAAGTTCCGAAGACGTCTACGGAACGAAACAGCAAAGAAGAAAACATGTGGAGCTAAACACACACACACACAAAAATCTATTACATCATATTTTCGAAAGTTTAGTTGATATTCACTGAATTATATAATTATGTAATTACATATACAATATTACATTATTCAAAATGTTTTTCATGATTTTATTACACCATTTATGGATATTCATCGATCCTACCGTATTATCCGACAATTATACTCTTCATCAGACTGGTAATTAACTATTCCCAAGGATTACATATGTTATCTAGCTAACCTGTTCATAAACTACACAAAGAAATCGAGAGTGTCGCCAATTATCAATAAACAAAAGATTAGACAGATTGTTGTCTCCGCTACGAGGGAAAGCAACGAATTAGGGGAGAATCGATGGGCCCTTTCTGCCGTCGGAGAAAACTGTGATACTGATGGGTCAGATAATGAAGCTAGTTTAAAAATAACGTTGATGGAGGAGTCTGGCACTCTCTCTCTTTCTCTGTTTCTCTCCGGGGAACCGTGGAAAGGCCAGTCGAGTGGAGGAAAATTGCGTCCATGACACACGAGAAACGGGGAGCACTCGCAGCGGCACGGTTCTGAAAGTGGAGCTCTCTGGTGCTCGTGTCTGAAACGCGAAGACACTCTTTAATTAAGCGAGCTTGTAATTAATTGCCTGCTCCCTGTCCATCCCTACGCGCGACATGTCAACGGGACTTACGACCTATCCAACGACACACCGGGTAAGCGTCCGCGTCGGCTCTATGACCTAAAATGGCTCCGCAGTTTCTGGTCCTATTTTCTCTGAAATAAGTTGTGCTGCCGGGGCGCCAGGAGAATGGGGCTGGCGGATTACAAAAGGTATTTTAGAAAAGGTCAGCGGTGATATACTGACGCACGTAAACCCGTGCAGTGGGAGTTCCGCTGGTCTTTCCGACAGTAAACTGTCGTTTGAATAAACTTATTTTAGACTGCGGCATTAGTCTCGATCGTGTAAACAACTTCGACTTGGAAGATCGAAAACAAGTTTATGAACTTTACCTTGTTATGCTAGTTCATTTATTTTTATTTTTATTTACATTTTGCATCGTGTCTCTTCTAATCGAAACTTCGATGATGAAACTTCGAACACATTTATCATCGATATCAAATGTAATGAAAAATTCGTGAATGAAATGTCTCACTCGATCAGAGTTGAGTAAAAAGTAATCCGATTACTATAGATTAGTTATAATACTAAATCAGTTAACACGTTGACTGCCACGCGTATTTACAACAAAATCTCCTACAGGCCACCCATGCCGCTATAGGAAGCGTGCGCTGTTAATTCATGTCTGTTTCTGTTCCTGCATGAACAGTTGGAATCTTTGCCGAGTACCGAATGGTATAGCTTAAAATCTCTGCCCTTATCTTTTCAATAATGAAAAGAGATCGGATTGCCCGGAAAGAGAAGCATAAATAGAATTACATCGTCAGATTCTGATTTGGATACTGATAAATACAATCTTAGTGATAATGAATGTTATGAAGATACTATTGACGGGATTTTACGAGAGTGAATTGGTCATGGAAGAAGAAAGAAATATTGATGATACCGAGGAAGCTACAGTTCAAATAAAAGCTCAAATAAAAGATACGAAATGGACCGATCAGAGGCACGAGCAAATCTGAAAAAACCAACAACTTTTTGTCCAAGCTGTCCTGATCAACCTCAACTTTGCAGAGAATGTTTTAATGTTATACACTGCGAATAATTTTTTTAATAAACCATTTTTATAAGAATTCAATAGTCTCATTGCCTCCTGTAGAATATTCGTCGAAATATTTTCGGAAATCCTTTGTAAGTAGTCAAATCAGCGTCACCCGAATTACGGGTGACGTGGCCTGATGAGAACTTTTGCTGTCACCCGAATACGGGTGACGCGGCAGTCAACGTGTTATAATCGTTTATCATTAATCAGATTAGTTTTTGTCTAACTCCGTACAAAATGTAGCTAAGCAGGTTTAAGAACTTATAAAAATAGTTTTCACCTGGACTATTCCTAAAAATAGTAAACTGTAAATTGTTGTTGCTTTTTAAGCAACAAATACAACGTCTATATGTTCTTGTAATTTTAACGTCGTATATTTTTGCCGTAAAAAATGCTTAAGTTCATAGCGAATAATTAAAAATTATAAGGACCTAAAATGAAAAA
The DNA here is from genome assembly GCF_051020955.1 of Megalopta genalis. NCBI lineage: Eukaryota > Metazoa > Arthropoda > Insecta > Hymenoptera > Halictidae > Megalopta > Megalopta genalis. The sequence continues at coordinate 39,744,305 of NC_135013.1, forward strand.
TTAAATTACCGGTGTTTCTGCATCCCATTTCTTTTTATCATATATAACATATGCATTAAAAATTAAATATTACAAATTGCCATAAGTTTTGATAACTCGGAGAACATCTTATCCATAGCTACTGGAAAAAGAGCAGAATAAAAACAGTAGATCGCAAGACTTTCAACGAACATCCACTTAATTCGAAACGCGAAAATTCATTAAATGATACAAGAGATAAATCTCAAATGGTTCCTCGAGGCGATGGAATTTTTCAGGACGCAGAAAGTGCACGGTCGCGGTGACTTTCAAGTTTGAAATCTTCATCTGCACTGGCACACTAATCATTACTCTCATTTCTCGGTGACTTCGGAATGCGAAACGAGTGTGAAGTTCCTACGACTCTCGTTGCAGCGAAAGCAATCTTTTTTCCATTGCGACGTCATTTGGAATCAGTGCGTGAAAATTCGGAGGACGACGTATACACGGTCACCAACACGCGCGCGTAGGCTGGCTGTGTTGTACGTGACTTTGGTTACGAAATGAGATGCATAGACGAGGGTACGAGTTCCGGCGAACAGTTAAGTACCTAGACCCTTGTCATCTTGCTCGCTGTCTTGTTCTCCCCGCTCTCGCAATCAGTCCACGGATAGAGATTTGATCTTGGCAGTGTGCACGAAACGAAAAATTCTATCCTGATTATGAATTTGCACGGACGTAAATTGGTATGCGTACCTCGTGGCGAATTGATTAATTATAGCGATGTAAAAGATGCATCAAAAGCGGTGCGAATAACGAAGCTCAGACTTTTTGTTTTGCAATTACGAAGACTGTTGAACATGTTTATTTATTCGTGCGCGCGTTATATTGAAAATTGTTTAACTGTAGAATTGTATTGTATTTATTATTTATTTATAATATTATATTATTTATAATTGTATTGTATTTATTAACTGTAGAATTGTAATAGTTTGTAGGAAATTATTCGTAACTAGACTGTGGATAAAATTTATCGGAATTATATTTTTGTATAGTGGTAATAATTAGACTGCGGATTTTCTGTATTTATGACAAAATTGAGTATTTGTAACGTCAAACAGTACAAAGATTGAAAACATTTTATAATATAAATATATTATTTCCGTCCTACTAAAATTATTAAAGAAGAATGCAACATTTAAGATGCCCTTATTTTTTGCAACAGATGTGGGCAATTTGCATTTCGTTTAAAAATCCGCGGTCTAGTGATAATTACTCTAAGTACAGTGGTCCACAAAAGTGTTCGTTACACCTTTCAAAACGCAATAACTTTTTCAAAACTGAACTAAATAACTTGAATTTGTAATTAGACGATAGAGGGCCTAATCTACTAGACAGTGGATAAAAAGCTTTTTCTTTCATTTTTCCATTAGTTGGAATGAAAAGAAAAGTATTAACAACCCTCATTTTTTAATTTTTTTATCTGAGCCTATAACGAAAATTTAAAAAATTAATTAAATAATTAAATAATTTAATTAAAAAAGAAAAGTATTAACAATCCTCATTTTTTAATTTTTTTGTCTGAGCCTATAACGAAAATTTAAAAAATTAATTAAATAATTAAATAATTTAATTAAAAAAGAAAAGTAATAATAATCCTCATTTTTTAATTTTTTTGTCTGAGCCTATAACGAAAATTTAAAAAATTAATTAAATAATTAAATAATTTAATTAAAAAAGAAAAGTAATAATAATCCTCATTTTTTAATTTTTTTATCTGAGCCTATAACGAAAATTTAAAAAATTCCTTTAGTAGATCTCGATAACTTATCTCGAGCTACAGGCGTTGAAGGATGTTAAAAACTGCAGATTTCTTACAGTTTTTGGACAAAATCGTGATAAAATTGCGAGTTTTGCGATCTTTAATTTTTTGTAATTCATAACAACATGAACCGATTTCGGTAAAATTTTCAACATGCATATAAGTTACCGAGATCTGCGAAAGGCATTTTAAATGTTCGTTATAAGTTCAGATAGAAAAGTAATAGCAAATATAATAATATAATATAATCCATTAATATAATATAATAATTCCAAGTAATAGCAAAATTAAAAAAAGAAGCACTTCAGTCATCGTCTAGTAGACTAGTCCCTCTATCATCTAAAACAAAATTCAAATCATTTAATTCAGTTCTAAAATAGTTATTACGTTTCAAAAGATGTACAAACACTTTTGTGTGTATATAAAAAGTTTAACGTTCTTCAATCGACAAAGTAGTAATTTAACAAGATTTCGATCATCAAAGCAGTAATTCAAGAAGAATTATAATTTCCAAACGTTATCTTAAGACCTCTAAGAAAAGCATTTCATCTGTTCCATTATCTGAACAAATTAAAGGTTATCTATAAAAAGGTGCCTAATTGGATAGTCAGAAATTAATGGGCGTTTAACGACATCGTAGTCTGTAATATCTCCGCAACAACTCCAGGAAACGTACGATTTCACTGCTTTCGTAAGTAACACATTTATATTCTTACGAACACCGCTTTGCATTCCACACTAAAATGAATCCATCAAACAATACCGTTTAGAGACGAACAGTTAGAGGCGAACTGTTCAAACATAACGAAATTATAGAATTACGACTACGAACGGCGCAATACCATTCACTTTATATTGAGCAAATTATGGCACCGCGAAGATTCGCACGTATTTCAAACCCAACATCTCACCCGGCCGAATCCCATGATCTAATCGTAAAACGGAAATACCTAGCTTGGATGCGTGAAATTCCAACCGATGCACGCGTTGAATCCGAAAAATGCAACTGCCGGGACCGAAGTGTTTTATCATATACCGTATACATATACATATACATATACATATATATGTATATTTACAGAGTGATATTTTTCATCGAACGGCGCGACGTATCGCGATACGCGCGAATGTAATGCGAACTGGCAAGGGGACATTAATTACACGACGGCCGTGAATGAGATATATCACGACGGCGGCGTGGCGTGCCGTTCTGTCGATAAATTATTTACACGTATTTACACGGGCCGCTTCCTGTGCCACCCGGGCCCGCTGCCACCGCGGATGTAAAAGTGAAAAAACCAGTTTCACAGCGAAAAAGAAGGAACGGGCTGGCGGGGAGCTCGCATACCGAGGCCTGCGTCTTCGCGCCATGAAAATCTATTACGAAATCCACGGCCCGTTTCCGACCGGAACTTTCCAACGACGACCACGGCAACAGACTATTCGATATTCCACGGATTTCCCAATCCACCTTGTCGGCGGAAACCTTTTTACGAATCTGACCACTGGGAGACGTTAGGCAATCGGTCGTTGGCTTGTGGGATAAGATGTTTAGGGTCGGTGAAACTATTTTTGAAGTTGCGGGGGGAGATTCGGAGATAATCGATGGTCTGCGGGACGTGGACAACGGTTTTTGAAGTCGGCGATTCGAGGTGCAACCCTTAATTATGCCTGTCTGTAACTATATGTATAACACACATAACCGCTACTAATTACTTATCTGTCTGTTCGATCGAACTCGAACCTCCTCGTTATTGATCTACAAAGTAACAAGAAGGGATTTTAACTTTTTATTTTCCACTTTCATGACAATAATAACTCAATAAACATCAGTAGTCCGGAGAACGCTAATAGTGGTCGCGTAAGTTTTGATAGGTGTAATAGTTAAAGGTTAAGTAAAATGAGATTTTAATTTCTATGCCAATCATTGGGAATTGCTAAGAATTGACAAAAAGTTAGGAATTATTTTGGACGATTAGGAGAGAATAAACGATCAGCGAACCGAGAATTTTTGTGGAAAATACAAGTTTCGTAAGTGGGTATTGGGGACACAGGCAAAATGTGATTTTGTGTACTACGTCAACGTGTTTAGGTGAGTTAAGTTCTCTGGAAGTTTAGGAGAGGATCGATAAGTAGTCTGGCAACTTTTTCGAAAAACACAATTTTGTAAAAATAATATAAAACAAAGTTTTACCTCTCGCATTGGTATTTTTGCATACATTGAAAAACTTTACAGATTTTAAAAAAAAGCCAATAACGAGAAAAGTTTTATACGAAAAATTTCTTTTCTCTAGTAGAAGATCGTAAAATTCATGCAAAACAAAGTTCGATTTTAAGAAGTTAAAAGTCGACCGGTTAAAAATAATGTGAATCGATTTAACGATTCGGATTCATCATTTCTCAAAACTTTCACTAACAACATATCCATATATACATTTATATATTTTTAACAATAGAACAATAGAATATTTATTTATTTTCCTAGCAGCGAAAAATGTGCAGAAATTAACCACTAAATAGAAGCAACATCGTAAATAATTCTGTATTCCATTAATCAAAAGCCGTAAATTGCATATAAATACAACGAATTACTGGGCGGATTATAGCTAATTAGTAAAGGTAATATGGAAGGATCCATGTGTCATGGTTTATCGTTTGAACAATTATTTATGTTGAACAATTGTGTGATGAGTGAAATATACTTTACAGATTGCTTTCGATATCTAGTCAAGCTATAAATTATAATCTGTTTACATTCTATTGGTTATTCAATATTCGGATTTCTATCTTTATTTAATTCTTGTTTACTTCTTCAATGTGTGTGCATAGGATCGTTTGTTATTTGAATACAAAAGAAAGATAACAAGAAAGATTCGGAAAACGTAGAAGTCAAACGGAATTCGTCACTGTCAATCTCGTTCAGCATTGAATCAACGAGATCAATTATGGGTAATTGAAGCTCATTAAAATCAATGTTCGCCCATTTGCAAAAATCATAAATAACACAGGATTTGTCAATAACGTGGTTCAGAAACTAGTATCAACGCCTACGTAATTTGTCTTGTCGAGTCACAGCAAACATTTTTCATCGAACAGAGGGAAAATTAGTTGTCGACACGTCGGTGCTAGGTAGCATAATCGTCGATTCTTGGCAATTACGTAGGCAGAAAATAACAGGAAGTTTAATAATTGTACACCCAAACAAATCCACCGCTACTTATTATCAGTAATTCTTCGACGAAGGAGTAATAAGCGATTGCTGCAACAACTTAAGGTAGCAATTACTTTCCATTTCATCTTATCTGATTAGTTTAATAAACAACTTACGTAAGGCGATACAAAATTCAGCAAAATTCTTTTATCGCCTTCGGTTACCTCACTCCAGACTTTCCATCGTATTTGATTTTATGGCTTTGTGCACCGAATGCATACGAAGGGAATGCAATAGTAAGCAAATATAAACGTAAATTCTTATAATCTTCGCTCTGTTTAACGCGACTTCAAAGCCACACGCTGAGCAATGAAGTTACAGCCGCAACTTGTTTTTGTTTTGATACAAAATTCTCAAACGTATTTCAAAGTAATTCATTATTAATTCAGTACAATGCAAGAAATAGTATAAAGAATTAACTGTGCAAAAACGTTATTTGCCATCACTTTCTATTTATATTTATATCGACAAACGTTTGTCCTTTTATATATCGTACTCATTGCAACGTGAATTTTACATTTTAATTTATAATCTGAGTAGTATTTAATTTATTTCAGAAGTCTTTATCTGCCTTTCTCACGCGAATGTTAAAATTATTATTCAACTGGAACAACTGCCAATAAAATATGAAATTCTCAGTGCTGTATGTATAATAGAGAAGTTGATAATAGTTTATATACATTATGCATAGTAAATGAATTACAAATTTGGAACGATATTGAAAGGATGTTATTACTTGATTTGTGATGTTCATTATTTTATTTTCAATTGATTAAAACTGTGGAACGAAGAAATCTCATCTATTTTCTGTTTGCCACAATCGTGAGATTATTTATATTAATAGTTTATCCACCGGCAGCTTTCTAATAGTTCTTTTGAATTAAAAAACCAACAATTAAGAATTTCTTCATAATCCGTCAAATTATTTGTAATTAATATAGTGTATCAAGTTGTTTTGAAATTATTATTTAGAAGATAATTATCGAGCGTATTTTTGACACAGTCATTGAAAAGTTTATTAAATAGCTAAGTCTTAAAATGTTACGTATAAATGAATTACTCGAATGACGTGAGAGAAATGAAAGTCGATGTATTGTACCATCGAATAGTAAATGAGAATTGGAAAGGCGATTAAAATTATTATTATTACTGTTATTACTGTAAGTTTACTCATTTTATCGTGGTCGAATTAACTGCGAGGTCATTAGCGACCACATGTCTTACAATTAACTACACTATAATTAATATGTGGCTTACATTAGTATATTTTAACAATGTATCTGTACTATGGATCTTTCTGCAAAATAAGAATTCTCAAAGTTAATTGCAAGGTACTTAAATTAGATGAAAATGTCTTTCTGCTTTTAATAATTGTAACTAATAGCAAATAATATAACGATAACCATAAATTCTTCTAATGTCTTCACGTTTCGTATTTGTCCTATTTTGCCATGAATGCATAAAATCCGTAATCTAAGCACATCAAATAAATCAACCAGAAGCCTGAGAAAATATATATTTTGCATAAAAAGATCAACGGCCTATCAACTACCCTAATTCAAAATTCGTAACAACGACTTGCTCTCATTGTCGTTCGCCGAGTGTCCCTTAATAAATCCGTCAGATGATCCCGTCGAAGGGATGGACACGGGTAGGTGGACCGACGGGACCAAATTTATTAGGACCGTGTGGAAAGATCAAGATCACGCTTCGCGGCGATCACGTCGAAGATCGCGGCACGTGAACTGGTTTCGCGAATACCCGAAGGATGAGCCTGACGTGCTCGTGTGCGTTCGAGTATGCGTCTGTCTCTGCGTATGCGTACGCGTACCTGTGCAACGACAAAATAAGAGGGAGGATGGAAGGGTGTGGGGCCGAAAGGGGGAGGAAAAAAGCGGGCGAAAGAGCGAGAAAGGGGGCGAGATACGGGGGCAGAAAAAGGAAAGCTGGAAGAGAGGTCGTTCGCATCGAAGTTCGAAGTTGGCGGGCGAACCTGTAATCGTTTCGTGACCACGGCGTAGAATTCTTTGCCCTCTTTCTTTCTCCTCTCTCGCCCTTTTCCCGTCGGCCAACACGTTCGCCGACGAGTAACGAACGATCCTATGGGAAAGGGATTGCCGAACGGCACGCATCACCACTTATTCCACAAAGGGCGCACCGAAATTCCGGACGCCGCCCGGAAGGGTTGCAATTTTGCATCTAACGGCCTAACGTCGTGTTACCCCCGTTTCATTTCGATCGAAACGCTGCGGGAATCGACGCTGATCGTATAGACAATGGAAACACCTTTTATCTAACAACATCGTGAGACAGACAGGGCGAATGTGTCCAATTACTGTGCCCATTAAAGTGACGTTCGAAGATTTCGACAAATTAAATAATTTCGATTAATCGATTATAATATAATATATATATATATATATATATATATATATATATATATATATATATATAATATAATTAATATATATATATATATATATATATTAATATAATTAATATATATATATATATATATATATATTATAATTATTCGCATCGATGATGCGAAATTCGTTGAGCACATGAGTTCAACAAGAAAAATATTCAGATATATTGAAGAATCAATTTCAAGAAAGCAAATCTAATCACTTTGAAAAACATTGAAAAGCCGAACGATTGTTATTAACGTAGCACTTGTTTTCTCAAATCTTGTCAAATAAATTTTTCTTTTCACGGAACGCATCGCACGGAGGTCAGGATCTCCATAAACTAAAAAGATCGTGGTATAAAATAAATTTTGCGTATTTATATATTATTATATAAATTGTCTGATTTTCTGTGACTTTAATGTGGACGTTACATCAGTTTTTACGAGCCACAGTATTTTCCAAATGTTAGTTAAACGATTTCGTAAGCTGATACATGTATAAAAATACGAGGATGAATTAATGACGGTGATACAAAATGCTGACTCGCGATTTATTCCAAGGGACCGTGAAAAAGTTTGTACACGCGTATCAGGGGCCCGGCGTGCAAAAATTAATGCAACGTGATGCTTGGTTTAATTTCCAGTCTTCGTATTGCAACCTGATATCGCGTGTAGCCTCGTGTGCTGCATTGAACGTAATTTACACCCGCAGTGAATGGCGTCTTAATTCAGGCGCACCAAAATTCAGGGAAGGTTCACGCGTACCTGCTAAAGTTTGACTGCGAGCTTAATAATGCATCCGTTATTGTTAATACATTCACCATTATTTGTTCATTAGTTGCTTCCGTAAGTATCCAGGATATTTTGTAAAACAGAAATTCTCATCGTAAAATATTTTACTAATACAAAGATAATACTATTGATGCAATCATATAATGCACTGCATACAGTTACTATATAACGTTACCATATACTGTGATTGCAAGGAAGAATGCCGCATGTCACATATTTTCATTTCTGAAATATTGCTCCGTATTAGTAGTGTTTTAAATCGCATGATTCTTGCGTCCCACAGAATTTGTTTTCACGACGTTTTTTCTGATAATTGCGAAAGTCTTATATGCTAATAATAATAATAATTTTTAATACAATATTAAATATTATATTAATTAATTTAATAATAATTTTTTGAAATTATGACATGCGATATTCTCTTCCTTACTATTACATTACTATTAAATAATTAATTAATGATAATGTCTGAAAATGCAAGGAAGTAGAGTAAGTATAAAATTCAAAATGAGAACAAAATTGATTTCGTTCATTAAAACATAGTTAATAGAACGCAAAATAGAATACAAAATAGAACGCAAAATAGAATGCAAAATAGAAATTGTCGATAGATTAATGACTATAATTAATCATGGCTAACATATCGGTTTTCTCTCATTTCTTACAAATTTGCAAGTATCATAAAAGCATAATGAATCGCAATCTAGGCGTAACGTTAAACAATGGGCATAAAATTAATGCAACTTTCATAATGCAAAATACAGGATTATAATGGCCTCGTTATTCAACGGTAGCAGCACATTTTGTTAATCATCCAGTCTTATCGCGTTTTATAAATTTGCGGATGCCATAAAAGCATAAAAATCTGTAATCTAGAAACGGCTTTAAATAACAATGTGCATAGAATTAGTTTGACTTTCGTCGCTTTTAATGCAAGATTATGGCGGTCACACGCGTACAACGCTGATAGCAAACGTGTTAAATCTCACCCAGACAAACACTGGGTGACGTTGTTTACACTTGAAATCACTAAGCTTGGAATATGGAAATTATCTGTATGTAAATATCGTGCAGCTAACATTGCTACTTGAAGCATGTAGGGAGCGGAGTCGCATTAAACGCTAGTAAATTACTCATTAGCAAACTGAGAATATTTATGCAGATCTCTGTATTTATAGACAACCTTCGAGAAAGTCGAAACACGTAGAACCGTCTAGAGATAATTTAGTTTGATAAAAATAATCACTACGAGGTACTAAATTTTTTACTGAACTTCGCAATTTAACTTTTGTTAATTATAATACGACGAATGTCGATGTTAAATGATTTATGGCGAAATTATATAGGTAAAATACAAAATCTTTTGAAGACACTAGAATAATTTAAGAACATTGTTATACCATTTTCGACTTACTAAAATTGAGCCGTTTATTTTGGAAGTGGCATGAGTCACTTCACCGTGATGAAAAGTGGTGATTTTTTAATGTTTATACGAAATTATTTATACTGAGAAAAATATCAGTATCCTGAGATAACAAATACAAGTAAATCTTCTCGAAAGTTAGCATCCATATTTTTAAACGTGTTAAAACGATTAAATAAAAAAAAACGCTTAAAACCCTTAAATATATTGATTTAAAAACAAAGTGACTTATGCCACTTTCAAAATAAACGGCTCAATTATTGAAAAAGAAAATACATATTTATTTCATTTCGGTTCCTTACAATAGACTTTCTCAATTGACAATTCTTGCAATTGACAGTTGAATTTTTATTTTGCATAACGATCCGTAATATAATGATAAGTAGATTGCGAATTTGATGCATACATGAGTAAAAGTGAATAGATCAAATGCAAAATGGTAAAAACGTTTAAACAAATTGAAAATATTATTGTATTATACTGTCAATTCATTAAAATGATTAAAAAAAACAAATAAATGCCTATATAATTTCTGCAACCTGCAATTAATGAAGGAAATTTAGTATTTTGAATAAAAATCCGTGTTATAGTGATCAAGTGCAAGTTGCGATAGAAATGATTGATCAATCTGACTGTATTACACTTTCTGTATTTAGAATAATAGAAGCGACAAGTATTGGAAAGTCCGATCGTAGGAAACTAGTGCAATGTTACTTCTGCAGCATTTTCATTCGAGGGTACGAAAGAAAGATGAAAGATGAAAGTATCTACTGAATCGATGGGAATCATTTAGTGGATGATATACTTTCACGCTCTAATTTCCAGAGCACTTCTGCTGACACTCTCGATGCGCCATCCTTCCTGCCATCAACGTCGCCATGATATATTTTACCTGTCCTCTTGAATGCAATCGATTTATGAAAAGGATATCGATTTTTCCAAAGTTACAAAATAAAACGTGGTAACGTAGAAAGTTCGTTTAATTAGACTGTGGATATTTATGCAAAATAAGATATATCTATTTAAACTATAAATACACTCCGTTCTTTAACAATTGTCATTATTTGAAAATAGTGTCTGTATTCATATACTTTTCTAATGCTTTCACTGGTTTGTTCAATTATTCATTTAAATGTATACAGAGTTTGCTTGCATTTATCACGTACCGTAATCAAACTAATTACTAATTTTCTCCTCAGAGAACCACAAATCAGAGACGTAAGTAATGGGGAAAGTGAACAATATATCCTTATATTCCGTTGCGTACATCACTGAATTATCTACTTGCAACATTAAGGATGAATAAAATGAATAAAGTATCCGGTACTCATATAAGATACCAAGATCGACAAAACACATTTTTGAAAGTTTCGTTCCAGCTTCAGATAGAAAAGTTAAAAAGCGAGTATTTTTAATTTTTTCGTTCTTCCAAGTAATAGAAAAATTTAAAAAAAAAGTATTTTAGTCACTGTACAGTAAACTAGACCCTTTAACATTTAAAAAACAGTCAACTCAATTGGTCCAGTTATAAAAATTTTACTACCTTTGAAAAGATGTTCGAATATACTTTTTGCCAGGGAGTGGTGTACGCAATTGGGCAGTAACCTCTTAGCTGCGGACGACGTGTATTACATAAGGAAATGACAATTTTACATCTTACAACAAAAATACTTCTCCTACGATTTAGGTTAAAATGCTCGTGAAACATATTTTTAAATTTCGCACGTTTTAGAATAATTCTAGAATAACTTACCGAAAGAAACTGCACCCAGTGTGATCGATAAAGCGCATACAAAATTGACCTTAAAAATAGATCGATGCAGCTAAGTGGTTAAAGTTAACTAAATTAAGTAACGCCGGGCCGTCGATAACATCGTTAATAATTTTAAATAAGAAAATTACATATACAGTGATCCTTCTATTCTTTAATGTAAATAAATTAAGAGCAAGCACAATAGGGTCATTCGTAATCCTAATCGTTTGTATTTGCACGATAATTAAATAATTAAAATCTTATACTCTTCGTTGTAATGCAAAAGGAAAGACTCGTGTGACGATTAGACGAAGTTTGTCAACTCGTGTCTATTCTGCGTTGTTCCTGTCACAGCGTCGTTGCCACAACGACGCAACCAAAATCACTAGCCAGCAAATTCTTGTGCAAAATAAAATTTGACCACCACGACCGCAATAAACCACAGGTGAGTAAAAATGTACCCGCTCTGTTAATAAATCTAGTAAATTGGAAATATATACATACTTATGTATACCATTATTAGGTCTACCAGAAAGTTCTGTCCGTTTTTGAATTGAAATGTAACACAATTTTCATACATTTAATAATATTTATTGTAGAATATACTTTTCATCGTTACTTATAACTTCTTGCCAGCGTGATGGCAACTTGTAAATGCCATTTAAAAAAAATGATTTATTTTTAGAGGCGAAGAACTCAACTAGTGCTTGGGTGACATCAGCTTCAGTTTTGAATTTTTTTCCTGTAAAAAGTTTTGCAAAGAGAGAAACAAGTGATAATCGGTGGGTGCTAGGTCTGGGGAGTATGGTGGATGTGACAGAATTTCCCAGCCTAGCTCTGCGATTTTCTGACGAGTCGCCAAAGCAGCATGTGGTCTGGCATTACCATCGGTAGCCATGTTTTCACGATCGCGTCTCACTTAATAATGACATGAGACATCTTTGTTTCAGTTTATTTAGGAGAGTACATGTGTGTAAATGCAACGATAAAGGGAGATAGTCATATATGTCTCAAATCAACATGTGCATATGGATTGAAACTTGAAATGACACTATCGGACAGAACTTTCCGGTAGACCTAATATAATTTGGTTTGCTTTAAGTAATGTAGCAAGTTTTTGATTAGCAAGCAATAAAGCATTGTTCTTCAGTGTACAGTAAATACTCTCCGATTGTCCCTCAGTTATTACTTTTAAATTTACTTTTCATAATCGGCTTTATCAAAAGTGAATCGTATACAAAACAAATGATTATACAAATTAATTAAGTATCTTTTGTATTTTCTGAATATTTATATTACTGTGCTCAGTCCGAATAACTCTGCTGTAATAAACATATAGGAATAAAACTATTAGTTACACTACGTATCTGTTATTATAACTTACATTATATAGATCGTATTACTTCTGAAATAATATTTCACATTTTCTTCAAATTCGCACTATAGTTATTCGATTTCATTACTATACATTCATTAATTTCATCTTACAAACATGTGATAACGCTCTCCACTTTTCGGTCTAACTGAAAAGGACATCACAGTAAATTCTCTCCGATTGTCCCTCAGCTTGTAAGCAAAAATGGGCAATTTGGGAAGAGAAGATATAATTATTGGAGCCTTGCGACTCGTTTTTATAGTCACCAAATTGTCAACAATTATAAAAACGAGCCGCGAGGTTGGAATAATCGTATCTCCTCATCCAAAAAAGGTTCATTTTTGCTTACAAGCTGAGGGACAATTGGAGAGAATTTATTGTATCTTCTAAAGAAGCTGATGTGTTCCACTGTTAGGCAAGTGTTGCATGGTCTGCAAGTTGGTGGTTCTTTTCTGTTGAGACGGTACTGATGTGTGTGACCCAGTATGATTTTTGGGATTACGTGTGGGGTCATATATGTCTCAAATCAACATGTGCATATGAATTGAAACTTGAAGTGACACTATCGGACAGAACTTTCCGGTAGACCTAATATAACAGAGTTTCTAAATTCTTCAATCTTCTCATAGATGCATAAAATCCGCTGTACAAAAATCACTCAAAATATCGACGTAATAAAACATCGACAGCCACGACAAACATTCGCAACAATATTCCACAAAAACTCGGTGAAATTTCCGCATCGAAAGCGCAGTCTCACGCGAACCCAATAACCAGTCTATCACAGTTTTTCCGAAAGCGTTCGTTGCACCGCTCGACTAATTACTGGCCCCACCGGTGGTGTTCGCGCCAAGGCCGCACCACTTACATCCATCACCGGGAAGCACACCAAACGGTGATCGCAGCAATCATCGCGATCGACGAATCGCCCAGCAGGTGCGACGCGGAGGACCACCGACCGCGCGGCCGCGGGAACAAACGGCCGGTGAAGACGTTGCCTCGTAAAATCGTAAAAGAAAAAGTTGATGAACTCTGACATTTCGAGGCGACCGGAAGAATGAAGCAAGACCAGGCAACGAATCCGAGGGAGTCTTAAACCATATACTGTGATTGCGAGGAAGAATGCCGCATGTCACATATATTTTCATTTCTGAAATATTGCTTCGTATTAGCAGTGTTTTAAATCCCATGATTTTTGCGGCCCACAGAATTTGTTTTCGCCACGCTTTTTCTGATAATTGCGGAAGTCTTATATGCTAATAATAATAATAATTTTTAATACAGTACTAAATATTATATTAATTAATTTAATAATAATTTTTTGAAATTATGACATGCGATGTTCTTTTCCTTTCTGCCAGTGTGTAGGAAATCCATCAGTCCATTGAAGCAAAGATATCGGGTCACACGTGACGTCACACAGTGCATCAAGAGATAATTTTAAAATAGCTGGCACGACAGAACGACCGTATCTAATCAATAAATATAAATGTACCATTTAAATGTAACGTCAATGTAATTAAATAATTTTTCTCTGAGCATTCGTCCACTTGTATTTTTGTTATTTATTGAAGCGAAAATAAGTTTTAAGAAAATAATTAGTCGAACACTTTTTACGGAATATTATCAATATCTCAACATCAATTGATTTTCAAAATATATTGTAACGAGTATTATTTAAAATTCTAAAAGCTGAAAGTTAGTGACCAAAATATATACTTGTAAAGAATATTTCTTTTCTTCGATACTTTAAAAAGAATACATGTATACATATATCAATTCACTTACTTCATGTTGTAGATCCAATTTGAGCAATTCGTGCGCCTATTTTATCTATAATGTATACGCTACGTCATACGTTCAGCTACTATTCATAACTTTGAGCCCTATGACATAACCTTGACATAACCTGCTCATTTATATTAACACTATGCCGTCCGCAGATCTTAGATATAATTCTTTTGTTTGACGCCGGCATAATAGCTTGGAAATTTTAGATTTTAAAAAAAATTTCGAAGATGGCGGTAATATAAATTCCTAAAATTAAGATAAGTCATCCAAGAATTTTCGTACTTAATTCTTAGTTAAATAAGCACAATGCTATAGTTAGTTTGCCGCCTTTTAACACCCAAGAAATATAGTTCAAATATAATTACAGTTTTTTAAAATGGCATACAACAGATAGTTTTTGCATGGCACCAGCGTGGTGCCACCGAACGGCATAGTGTTAATAAAGTGCTGTTTGATTATAATTACACATCCAGATTGTTTCTTAAACGATTCTAACACTTCTTGCGAAAATTAACAACAGTTTAAAATCGAGCATTAAAATTGTTTCACGTACTGAAATTCCGGTATGCCCTTTTAAAACATGCATAGGTAAGTACTTGTACATCATACTAACTTAACGTTTTCACCGCATGTGACATCGCGCAGCTAGTATATCTTTGCTTCAGCGAAATTATCTGAGACCATGTCTACAAGTATATATGGTCTAAGGAGAGTGTCCAGATGAGTGAACCCGACAGAGTCAAGATGAGCGAATCCGACAGTCAAGAGAGAGAGTGAATCCAAGAGAGCCAAGATGAGAGAGCCAAGCATGCCGAGAGAGTGAGGCCAAGCAAAGCTGAGAGGAGCCGAGTGAGCAGAGCGAGCCGAGCGGAGTCGAGCGGAGTCGAGCGGAGCCAAGCCAGGCCAGGCCAGGCCAAACCGAGGCTAAACGAACGTGTAGTACGCGACCGACCTTAAGCCTCTGGAAAGGATCTCGAGAGGATCTGTTCCGGCTACCATGAGAACCTTACCGATGCCTACTTACGGCGAGCCGGCCGCGGCCGGAGCGGAAAGGAAGAGAGCAAAGAGGGAACCCGAAGTGCCTACTTACGACAACCGCGATCCCTCGTAAACATCGGATGGAGGTCTCCTGGGAATCCGCGGCCAGGAACAAGGATACCAGGTGCACTCGGCCTGATAACGACCCTGGAAGTACTCGGCCGGCCGAAGATCACATTCCGCCGATTTTTCGCGGCGGCCGCGGCCGGCAGATTTACGACTGGCGGGAACGTGGGCATTCAAATTCGGTACTTGCGTGCGATTTCGCGGTGTATTTTGTAAACGCGGAGCGGAACGCGAAAGTACCAATTATGGTCGCTTTTCAGGGAATAAAAAATTGTCATCGATTTCGTTACAACTTAAAAGTGTAATAAAATTATTCGTATTATAAAATATCGCAGCGGTATAATGATTTTGATTTAAATTCAATATTTGGTGTATTATATAATAAGATTTATATATATTTTATTTTACATTACATATATTAATGTGTATATTTTTATTATATTGTATTAATATAATAATTTAATATATAATAGAAAGTAATATATATAAATTAATATAAACATATCTTATTATATTGTATTAAATATATTTTGATATATACAATATAATTATATTATATTATAATATTATAATACACCAATATTTGGTGTATTATATATAATAAGATTTATATATATTTTATTTTACATTACATATATTAATGTGTACTTTTATTATATTGTATTAAATATATTTTAATATATACAATATAAAATAAAATACATAATTTTATAGGAATTAATAAATAAAAAATTTTGTGTATTTATTTATACGTGTTACATGATTACCTTACAGAATGGACAAAAAAGTAATAATTTAGTGTTACCGTATTGGCGATATCCGAGTGCAAAGTGTTAAGAAGTTGAAAATGATAATTGATATTTTTAGTAATTAAATTGCTGTACTATTCTAAATTTCATTTAGTTATTTACCTCACAAATGCACAAAATTCGCAGTCTAATAATCGCCAACCTAAAGAGTCGCCAATGACCAAGAAATCAATGCTGTTATTTTCATTTAAAATATTAATTTATGCTATTGATTGAATGATTGATCGATTGATTCATTTATTCATTCATTGAAAGATGTGAGAGATGATATAAATTTAGTGAAAATTTTGTGAAATTCATGTGATGAATTGAGACAGCTTAATGATGATCCGAACAAATAATGCTAATAATAATAATAACCTCTTTTGTATAATATATGTATGCATTGTAATTGAATAGAAAATATTCAACCAAAATACAATTATGATTTCAAAGTAACGATAACGTAATTACGATCTTGAAATTCGATATTATAAAGCAGTTGAATTCATTTACCACGCTGTTCGGTTTGCGAAGCAGCAACAGCATGAGTTCAGAATTCAGTTCGGGAAGATAGCTACCAATTAGCGAGAGAGTATCTTTCACATGCAAATTAAACGGACACTAGACGGACTGAGAATTAGTTGAATTCTTCACGGTTTTAATCAGTCTAACAAATCTAATGCTAGACATCGTTCACATCAATCTGTGCATGAATCACGTTTTTGCGAAACAGTGTGTCACAAATAACGTGACAGTGTAGTGAAAACGTCATTTACAATTATAATTGACGGTAGAAGGCCCATGAATACTATTTTTGTTCGCTATGAAAGAGCAATTACACGTAACTTGTCTCATCATGTAAATGCTGCAACTTTCTCCTATTTGAAAACGTATAACCCGAAACGATTTAATGAAATTATGCCGATCGTGATAATCGCGTTTTCATAAAAACACCCGCGCCCGAGAAATATTTTAATTGCGAAC
This sequence comes from Megalopta genalis, assembly GCF_051020955.1. Taxonomy (NCBI): domain Eukaryota; kingdom Metazoa; phylum Arthropoda; class Insecta; order Hymenoptera; family Halictidae; genus Megalopta; species Megalopta genalis. The sequence goes on from NC_135013.1 coordinate 39,761,719, forward strand.
AGCTTAATTTCCCAGCGAGTTATTCGAATGGAAATATCTCTTGTAAATCGAAGCGAAGGCAATTTCAACTTCAAACGAGGCAACGGCGGGTCGCGATGGCGCTAAAGCGGACGCGAAATAAATGACTAGAACCCCGGCGAGGCCGTGTAGATATTAATGCAGTGGCACATGGGCGGTAAAGTTTCACATGGTCGGACTATCCAAAGAGAAACTGAAAGTTAAAGCCCTTCCACACTAACCGGTAATTGTCCTGTCATTAATTTTCTGGACGTATGTCCACGCACTGTTCGTTCTCCGTACCGCAAATTAATAATTGAACGACGAAAATGATAGAATTAACGAGAAATTCGTGTGACTGCTCAACGGCTTAACAAGTCGAAACTTTACTAATCTCTGTTAAACTTGTCACTTCATTGAAAATTTATGTATTTTACGTGCTAGCCGGGGATCTCGATTGTTCTGAAATAGGCGCAAGCAGTTAAAACATGAAATCGATTTTACGTTGATGTCGGTGTGACATGAATGGTGTCATAGGGACGTCGAAAATACCGGACAGCCTTCAACGGTACCTCAAATTACATCAGTACAGTCGGGTTCAATAGTATTTCCTCGATCAAAACGAGAAAATTGATCACTTTTATTCGGTCTTTTCAATAGCGAACGCCAATAATATACAGCTTCTGAAAGGCTTAGACATTATTGTCTTTATATTAAAAAACAAACAATTTTTAATTAGACCTTACCTCGTCATGGCCCTAAATCAGTGTACGAAATAACTACAACTTTAAATAGGCGTTACTAATTATTGTGTAAGTGAAGGAAGCGTTAATTTATAAAGTTACGAATATGTGATTTATTGCTACATTCGTTACCGATGTTTGCAATCTGTGCGCGCATAATCTTGTTATTACCAAATTGTAGATCTTTATACAAATTCTCGTATTTATCAATTCTTTTATAAAAATCCATTTATAAAGAAGGATTTCTTACATCAACTAGAAAATTCATTAGGGTAAACGTAGAATAATAATGCAATTAGCTTTCATTAATATACAGGTTTACTTAAATTTAAAAAATTGAATATACCATAAATTTGTTGTAAGTATCATTAAATCTTAGACAACATTTGTGTTCTTAGCAGCATTCTGTCAGCTAGACAGATTATATATATATGTTATGTAGAACACGATACATCTTTATTCTTCGGAGGTTATAGTCGTATCCGTAGGAAGCACGTGAAGAAGCGGCGTCGTAAAGTTCATTGGTTCGGCTCGGCTCGTGATGACACCACGTCTCGCACATAAACATCGAAGATGTCCACAAGACGCTGAGACCAGACTTTATAGAGTGCTATCATTTCGGAGTCTGACCGCATGAAATTTGAAACGAGACCTTGTTATTTATTTATTTGTATTCTTGTACACGGATAATTGCTCTAGCCAAAGTTCAGTTTAACCCATAAAAATAACACAAAACCACTGTGAATGTTAATTTTTTGGAAACTATTTAAACATCAATGGAGATTGTTTCAATGAAAAATTAAATCAATGTCAAACCTTATTAAATACTGAAATGAATGTCAATTAATTTTTCATTTACCGTAATACAAATATAATTAAATAAAATGATTGAATATAAATAGAAAAATGCGATACTTGTTTCAAACATTTTCGGTGTTTAAAAATATCATATAGTCACCCTGAGAATGATCTTCCTTTGGAAATTATTATACGTCAATCTAGATTGTTTTAAAAATGTTCAGTGTTCTACAAATATCACAAAATCGATCTAAATCTTTATTCTTTGGAAAATATTATAGGAATCTGAGCTACTTTTAAAATTACTTATTCGATTGCCAATATAAGGATTCGCCTATTTTGGGTGTCCCAGCTAAAAGAATCGCGTTTCAGGAGTTCGAGGAATTTCAATCAAGGAAATTATTTCAAAAATTTGTATTATTTTCGTTAATAAGACTGGGCGAGTTATTTGCATTGTGTTCTTCGACAAGTCTATTTCACCTATTTCAGTCACTGCAGCTAATGGAAGCATTTGGACTGTTCAGAGTCGTCTACGTTCATGTTTGAAGTATTTTCGTCAGTGGGACTGCCTGAAGTATTCTTACCATTTGGAGCATTCTTGTTGTTCCAACTATTTCGATCATTCCGACTACAACCATTCTATCGGCAATTCAAAAATTAGTCAATTATTTAAGGGTGTCGTTTACGTTATTCAAATTTATTCGGCTATTGACTCCTTTATTCATAACTTTATTCATCATTCTATATTTTTGTGTTGCTTCTATTAGAAATCTTTATTCAATTATCGCATTTTTCTATTTATATTCAATCATTTTATTTCATTATATTTGTATTACGGTAAATGAAAAATTAATTGACATTCATTTCAGTATTTAATAAGGTTTGACATTGATTTAATTTTTCATTTTTGCGCTTAAATTAGTTCGAAACGATTTCAAGTTATTATTGACATTAAATCAAAACGTAGTAAATCAGACAATTTTATTAGCAAGTGTTAATAGACTAAACAAATAATTTTGTTCATTTTATCTGACGTATTAAAAATAATATTCCAATCACATTCTGATTCAATTATTCACTATTGTCTGAATTAAAAAATACAACGAATATATTCATTTATTTATTTTATTTATATTTTATTTATATTATTTTATTTATTTTATTTATTCATTTATTTATATTATTTTATTTATTTTATTTATTCATTTATTTATATTTATTTATTTATTCATTTGAATATATTCGTTGTATTTTTAATTTATATATATTGGAATATGATTATTTTTGAATACATATATTCAATGAATATATTCAAAAATAATCATATTCCAATATATATAAATTAAAAATACAACGAATATATTCAAATAAATAAATAAATAAATATAAAATGTGAATATTCATTGAATATATGTATTCAAAAACAATCATATTCCATGACGTCATCGTATTAATTACTTATAACTAACTTCTTTCTACGCGAAGAGAAAAAGAACACCTTTTGAAACGTAAGGACATGAAATAAAAATTCGCTACGGTACCTTGACGCACGCCAAAAAGGCACCATAAACAACATTGAGCGCAATTTTGGGCCAACGAACAAATGATAACCGTTCGCTGATATTACATAATTGCTTAGCAAGGCTCGCGATCAAGTTCGTAACGCTAATTTAAATTCACCGCGGTATTCTCCGTACATCTGAATCTGTTTATAGGTTGGTTATGCGAGCCACGAGGGCACAGGCTGGAAGAGAGAAGGCGAGCAACAGCAACAGCAACGCTGTTATGTCGTGGACCGCGAACGAAAAGGAGCAGCGAGGCAGGCCGATGAAAAAAGACGGATTAAAAGGAGAAACCAGAAACGAGATCGAATCAGCTGAGAGGGAAGCCGCCTTCTGGCGAGCCAAACAGAACGCCTTCTTAAATCAACGATACGAGGAAGATTTGTCAAAGGTGAGGCCGACGAAATCGAGCAATTTGTGTTCAAAAGACGGCTACCGTTCGTTCCGTGCGTCGTTCGTGCCAAGAATTTCTCGGTATTGTCGGCGATCGTACAAATTGAAATGCTTTTATTCCCCTCGCGAACAATTTGCTTTCTTTCACTGAAAATTATAACTAGCAACATCGTAAGTCATTGTACCTCCTTGCAAGAAACTTTTATAATAAAAGCTAACTTAATTAGTACTTTCTCGTCCTTAACAATTTCCTTAATAGAACGAGACAATTTTTGTTTCTTGTTTGTTTCAATTTGCTTTCTTCATTCCTAGATTTTAATAACAGAAGAATAAAAATTTCGGTTTAGAAGAAATAAATAATATTCGTTGTACATGAACATTACACACGGCTGAATTCTTTAGAACTGTGTATGTAACACACATTTTAATAATTTGAATATTTCAATCAGTAATTTGCTTAAATTTATAGACAAATTCGCTGTAAACGTAGTAGATAACATGTCTTGCCGAGTTTATGAGTAAATGAAATGAGAAAGTAAATTTTCTATCTCTAGCCATTTGTAGATCTTGATGTCTTGGTTGAAAATATAAAATTACTAATGCGATGCAATTTATGAATTGAAATATAAACTGAATACGACCTGTTATGCAACTATTTCATAGAACTACGTGAAAGTGAGTATATTAAATGAATGTATTAGATATGACTAAAAGCAATTTTCGTGATCTTATAGAGACACAACGTATTTTGGCAAATACTTAAATACTACACACATAAGCAGACTAAATCCTTTAATGAAATTAAACTCGTTCGATTAACTCTAACCGCGAGGGGATTTTTGATTTCTCGGTACTAAATCGGGGGCTAATTTTATTTCTGAAATTAAGAAATTTTTTAATTCAGTGATTTTGCTAAATCTTACAAAATATTTGGAACGCGGTTTGACGGTTAAACTGGATAAAAATGTTGAATCAAATTGAAACTTGCTCGCAACTTGTTTATTTAGCAAAGCCATCTTGATGAAGCCTCCCGGTGAAAGTATCATATGTTAAGAAAACTCTATCATTTATCTAATGTATCTAACAACTGTCGTGCTCATACCGAGGCTCATGCGAATACGATAGTAACCGTATCGTGATATCTTAATTGCCTCAAGAGTCGACCACTTGCAGCGCATACTCGGAACAATTCAACCACGTACCAATAAAATCCTATCGCATTTGGTTAGCAGGCTGGAACTTTCTAACGATACTCATGCAAATAGTTGAGTGGTCAAAGTTGTTGCTTTCCAATAGCTTAACGCAAACTCGTAGAGCATGGTCGAGCGATCAGAGAATCGCGAGGGGTCATCGGAATCAAACATTAATCAAGCAAAAGTGGAGTAATCTGTTCCTGGATGCTTGAAAACGTGCTACCCTTAGCGATGCGTGTTCGATCAAAATCGTAAACGTGATTGATGAATCCTCGGGGAATGATTGGCAAGCGTGGTAGCCGGAAAATAGCTTCCTGCATGTATTAAAGGATACAATAGAAAAATCTGTTCTGACACCATTTGTAATTTTATTTACCCATATTTTTTTCTGCATATTCTTTAATGTTTTTCTTCTAGATACGTTAGTTTTTTCTATAGACTTTAATGAAATACTTGTAAAAAAAAAGTAGTTTGACAGAAACTTGAGAAAAATACGCAACTGAAAAAAATAGGTTTGCTCACAAGAACCATGTGAACCTTGTGACTTCGTTTCCTGGACCAACAGATGCCGTGCAAACCACTGCCATCTGGCCTCCTCAATTTCTCAAATTAATATTATTGATGATGCGAAGTGTCAGTGCGGTTGTTTGTAGCGAGATCTAAATCATGTCATATGGCAGTGCCAATTATACGACTACGAAAGAAATGATATGGTACATCAAATTTGTCAACTTGGTTTCCGCCCTCCTTAAACGATAGATGCTTCTCATGTATAAACCATTCGTTCGACCACTGTTAATAAACTTTCAAATTTAACCGTGCAACTACGTCCGCACACAGTGCCTAATAGGATTTCTGTAATAATGTAAAACGAAATAATTAAAAATTACAAATGTTCACAAGCACACACGGTGATTCTACAAAATTATCCAAATTGATTCAACGCTGCCTTTTCCGTAATTTTTAATGAAATATATTCACTTTTATATTAAGATTTATGCAAGGATAATCGTTACGATTAGCATTCACCATTTGCATTTACCATTTGCATTTACCATTATCTTTATCTGGTGTATGGTGAATTTTAGTAGATTAATGTCATCAAATTACTGATAAACTATGCATATTGCGTATAATACTATAGATTATTACTCTAATAATACCATGGTGTTATTCATTAAAACGTCACAATCCTTTCCATCAGTCGCGATCTCCACGAGGTTGATCATGGGGTGTGCGAACCTCCCATGCGAGTAATAGTGTACAGTTACATCCAAAAACATTGAGACAGAAAGCCAGTCTGATTTTTCAGTAATGATTAATAGTAAAATCGATGCATTTTTCTCGTAAACATTATTCACGGTCTTTTAAAATTATTAGTTGAATTATAATCATAAGTTGAATTATTATAGTTATACAGTTGTGAATCATATAGTTGAATTAGTTAAATTATTATCATAACTTTCAAACCGTAAGAGATCTGAAAAATGATTTAAAATGATTTAAAACGATCTAAGATGATCTTAAAGATATAAAAGACGAAAGAGATATTCGAATCATTTATTTTGTGATTATTGAAAGGATAGAGAATATATCTCTACAGAAAAATCTTAATTAAATTGATTTAATCGCGGTTCATTCTAGGGTGACATTTTGGGGACCTTACCATTCCTTGGTATTACAGTGTTAATTTAAATTACAAAAAATATATAAAAGTTACCAATTTTTCTGTCACGTATAAGGAAAGAATGGAGGCATTTATCCAATCCTCTCAAATTTAACGAAGACGAACCATCATGAAATCAATACTTGGTTTCCAAATATTGTTTGAAGTATGCTCTTAACCAAATATTGTTTAACAAATGCTCTTAATCTAATATAGCGCACAGCTAATAGAAACATTCGCTCAAGCCATAAAATATTAAGAATCATCAGAACTAAAAATGATTAAAGCATAAATTATTAAAACATAAATTATCAAAAATATCAAATTATTAAATTAAAACCCTAAATTATTTTTAACCAAGATTGACTGGTACGAAATGAATAACGTGGTTTTGAAATATTATCCGGTAATATGCAATCCTAATAGAAATATTCATTCGAGCAATAAACAATTATTACGCTAGATTTGTTTTTTCCAGTAGACTGGCTTTTTGCCGAGGCTCACGATCCAAGAATTTATTTCATAACACAAATGTCCACATCATGGTCTCCCCTTCGCCAATGCGGCGCGGCCGCGGTTAAAGGGACTTCAGTCGGAAATTCAGTAACTCGGATCAAACGTAGCTAACGGGGGAAAATTATACGGCGGCGAATGAAAAGTCGTGGAACGGTAAAGGTATCTTTCGTATCCCGAATGGGGCGGAAGAAGTCGCTTCATTTCGTCGGCTCTTCCCGGAGTTTTCGGCGATCGCATTGCAAGGAGCCCCGGCTCATAAATTATTGATAGCCAGCGGGAAAGGTTTTCCGAACGGGGAAAGCTCGCGTCGGCATCGCGAACACGGCGGGATCAGCTGGGCCAAGCTGATTTCGCTTTCCGCGGCTTCGCAAGAGGGGAAAAACCAGCTCGAAATATCGTAACACCGCGAGAGGAAGATGAAATAGAGGTCCGCGCTAACGACCGATGCAATAACGGCTGAATAAAACCTTAACAATCAGAACGCTGGCCCCGCGGTGTTCTTTCTTACAACATCGATCTTAAGGCACGAGCAGCGCCCGCAGGTTCAAGGGCTTATTACTATCTGTCTTACCTTGAAAACCCATTACGCGCAACCGAACTTTTTCCCTCGGTCGTAAACTTTCGTTTCCATCGCGATGACGATCCACGCGAGCTCCGCGAACCAGCAATCATCCGGGAAAAGTTTTTCGCGGTGTTCAAAGAGCCGGCACGCGGTTCGCTGTAGCGAATTTAGCAATAATCCTCCGATACGTACAGTTTTTCGTGCGCCAAACCTTTGCGTTCGAGAGAGAAACATTTGCCAGCTCTCGTAATAAAAAGATTAACACGTACGCGAACAGTAAAAATTTTAACGAGATGCAAAAGGTGATTTATTGGTAAACTAATTCCGATATCCAAATTTTGACTAGGCACATTTTATCCGAGTGCTCAGAATATCGCATTGTAATGGTTATTTGTATAGAATGAATGCTACAGCATCCATCCGCGTCGATACAGATCAAATTAAAGTGCAGAATAATTTCAAAAACTAAACGCTACATAGAATTGAACGCATGATAATGCGGCTTATAAATTTGAATGTTATAGTATTTGTGTCACTTTGCATCACAATGAAAACGATTGCTCATAGAATTCACGTCCGCGAACGTGTTAACAGTTTGATTGCCACGCTAACAGCCACCAAAATTTCATGAAATTAGAGTGTTTTATTCAATCAAATTAAAAATGAAGAGTTAAGTTGCATCACATCTTTTTCAATATTATTACGTTTTGCGGATCCCAAAGTTGGAAGATACAGTGTGTAAAAAGAGTATTAGTATATTTTTACAAACGGTGTAACTCTACCAAAATTGAACTAAATTACTTGAACTTTTTGGAGTTGTTAGAGGAACTAGTCTACTGAACAATGAATAAAATATTTTTTTTAAATTTCGCCCACGTTTTTCCAATTTTTTTATCTGAGCTAAAGTTTTCGTCATGCACATCGTTGCAGGTTTAGATAAAAACGATAAAAAAGGAGAGATTTCATTTTTTTGTTACAATAAAATTTTAAAAATAGTATTTTCGTCATTGTGCAGTAAACTAGTAATTTGTAAATTGTAAAATTAAAAGTAATTTAATTGTGCGTAAGTTTTAGTTAAAAAAAAAAAAAAATTCAAGTCATTTAGTCCAGTTTTTAAAAAATGTATTGCGTTTTAAAAGTTTACCCACTGCATAATAGTTATTTACCCACTGTGTAATAGATTAGCGTAAAAGCGAATTTATAAATCCGAGTGAATAACTCTGTTATCGATATATTAATCTAATTTATGTAATCATCCGAGGAAAAATTTCTCGCGGGTAAGCGGTTCGATGCATTGAAATTAGCAATAATCCCCCGAAATATGCAATTTTTTCCAACCACTGAATCTCCTTTGCTTTCGAAATGTTTACCAGCCTTCGTAATGAGAAGATTAATCTAATTTGTGCAATGATCCGGGGAAAAGTTTCTCGCGGGGTTTAAAGAGCCGACATGCGGTTGGCTGAATCTCCTTTCCTTTCAAAATGTTTATAAGTCTTTGTGAGAAGAAATTAATTAAATTTGACCCGCACCAGTTCGCAGTTAAAGTCTAAAGATTTTTATCCAAAAATATTATAGGTGAAGACAGTGTTTATTTTACCATTTGTTCTAGTTATTGTGGAATTCTAGAGAAACTACAGAATTGAAATTTTCTTTGCAGAGTTACAGAAGAAATATTAATGATTAATAGACTGCAGATTTTATTCATTTATACAAAGCATTAAAAGATAAAAAGAGAACAAAAAAAGATATTGTTACATTATTCTTAATTTATTGAAACTATTAAAAGAGCAAATATATCTTTCTGTAACTCCTGCTTTTCACAAATAGGAGACAAAAATTTGTATTTTGCATGCAAATCCATAATATATTGATTGATCAACTAAAAATTACAGTTTCAAATGTATCAAAAAAAATAATATTTAATGAAGTGGAAAAAGACTGTGTACAATTTTTAATATTGGCGGGGAATATATTTTTCATTTCAAGCAATGAAGTACTTCTAGCAATCGGAATACTTTCTACGCGTTTTGTTCCGTATAATTATGCAGCGTTTCCTCCTTCGTTCTACCGCGCAATTGTTACTGTTGAAAGCTGTCAGCGTTACGTCGCATCGTTTCACATATACGTTCGCTCTGTTTAGATTATAGGCATACGAAATGCTGTGCCAAAGATAAGCCTTCGACTAAATCCTCCATTTTCCGTGTGCATTCGTTTGAAACATGCTATCCGAGTCTGCACTGTGAGATTTAATTAAACTTGTAGCTACCATAACAATGTTTAATAGCACCCTGCGACTTTCATTGTGCTATGGAGACGAAAAGTTAGTTGACTGAAATTGTGATTTGAAATATTTCCAGTCAAAGTATTTCAAATTAAAGCAGTTAAAATATTGTATGAACAGTTTCAACACTTTTTTAGACAATTTAAATTAAAATGTGCCAACAACAAACTATTATTAAACAAACGAAAGATTAGAAGAACTTCTTCAATATTTCAATGTGTAAATTTCATTCTGACATTTTTAAAGTTCAAAGGTTGTATTGAAATTACAGTAGATTCTTCCACATTCCTATATACAGTAGATGGATTCGCTGGATTATAAATTCTAAAGCTCCGCAGCATGATGAGAATGGATATCTGATCGATCGGACCTCTGATGAAAGCTTGTTTTGCAAAATCATCTAGCGTGGGCGTCGTCAGTCATATTTATATGAAAATACATTTCTGCGAGGCAAATTATGATAACTAGATCTATACAAAAATCTCCTTAGATAGTAATAATTTTAATAAAATTCTTTTATACTTTCACTTCGAACTTAGCAGACATTCAAATAAAACTAGACTAATCTTTTGCAAACATTTTCCTTTTTAGATACTATTTTTCATTTTTTTCATAAAAACAGATTAAAAGAAACTAAGAATATTGATGCATTAATTCAAACTTATTAAAGTTATTTAAAGGAGTAAAAAAAGTAGCACTTGGCTCCTACACGTTTTGAAATTGATGCAGACAATTTTTATTTTGCATAAATGTTTGTAGTTCAGTTTATTACTTTACGTAGGCAAATTTCTCAAGATAGAACTGTAATTCTGTATAGAATTATTATTTTCGACCACAAAATTTGTGTACCCGTTTCGAAGATTACGATACGACATCGCGGAAAGTTTTACTATTAAATTTCGTATTTACTATTTTTCATTAAAAAAAATCTCAAACGTGGCAGTCGAACTGGGGAAGCCCTCTAGGCTTTGTTCGTACTCTCAAACATTATTTGCAGACATTTCTCATACAAGAACTGTAAATGCCCGAGGACTGTCTGCGTAGTTCTGTAGACTATTCGCAGACAGTCTGTAGAACCGTACGATCCTTTTTGCGCTTCGTTGATGCGTAGAACAAGAGGCAATGTCTATAGACAGCCTCATTATTCCTGGCGCTAAAGTGTTTGTACAATACGAAATTATTCGAAATCGCTGGTTTTGTGCTAAAATTCGTTTAGACTGATCCAATACCGATTACCTCTAACTAAACATTTAGATAATGACAATAACCCTTGTACTGTCAAAATACTTTCTGTCTTCAACCCTTACTGTCACCTTTGTAAAATGTATAGAATAATATACACTAACTTCAGTTTTCTATTTTTTTCCAATTAAGTCTAACCTTTCTACTTTAAACAAAATGTTCAAGTTATTCTTCTAAGAATTATTATAATGTATGCTCGATAACCGGCTTGCTGATAGTGTAGAATATTGAATAAAATAATTTATGTAAAATTCAGCAACCGAGGAATAATATTCCACAGTTGCGCGAATGTCCAATAAAACCGTACAAACTTCCAAGAAATTTCGAAAAAAAACGTCGCTCGCGTGTTTTAAACACAGTATAATGTAACCATAAAACGCTACACCATGGTATTATACGGCGCAACGTTTCAGAATACGAATTTAAATGGGCCGTATAAATTTCCGGACACCTCGATTAATTTGACTAATTTGTCTGACTTTAAGATTGAAATTTTAGATCAGAAAGAGTATTCGCCGAACAACCTGGTTAGAATGAAAACTTGATCGAGCTGGGTAACTATGCCGTGAATGTAAACACGCCGTGCATAGTTATGTCGCTTATGAAACGAACGAACTTCCTATTTACAAAGTTCATTGAAACAGAAAATCGTCCCAAATGAATGAATTAACAGACCCGTTTAGAGAAAAGTGTGTACAAAATAAATCACATTCTACTGAACTTATTTTAAACTAAATAAATATGTTTAATGTGGAAGAATCATGTTTCTACTGTCGATGAAACTGGCCATAAAATTGAGATCCAAACGGTTGACAGTTTTAAATTGACCATCACGATTTATCGATTCGCGATACAATACATCACTAATTTCACGCAGTAATGTCGTCTTGCCGGTTAACCTAAAACGCAACATCTTAACAAACTGTATTCGAGACACGAAACAAACGACACACGCTCTCGTATATATTACTGTCAGTCTACTCTTTTATCTGAATGACTGATGAAGTACAATATTGTGACGTGTATTCCCGGTAACCTGTCACTCAATATTTTCGCAAAGGTTTCGATATGCCACGGGCGATCGCGTAATCAAAACTTCGAAGTACAGTTCGACGACGCTTACCTTGAACGATACGTCACGGACGTAGACGCGCGACCGATGCCCAAGTATTTTCAACGAGGAACTCTTTGGTTATGGTTGCTCTCGGCTTTTTTTCTCCCGGGCTGTCGCGCGATCAAGATAAACGCCCGAAAAACGTCGGGCTCAAGGACTTTCGACCCCGAGTCAACGGACACGGGGACATACCGACACGATCCTTAGTTTCCACGGTCGAAACTGCACGAAGAGGCTACGGATCATTTCACGAGGCCGATTTACTTCTTTCGGCCGCGGATCGTTTCGCCACAATACACACAACACTGTCACACAAACCGGTGGAACGCGCACGACACTGGACACTGGTGTAAGAGATCGATTCACTGTACACGCCGGCTGATTTCCTACGGCCAATTGACCGGAATGTTTTCGGGGGATGCGAGTATGATCCAATTCTAACCACAGAGAGACAGACGAACCGTTTGAATTGTCACATTTTCCCGCTAGCCGCGCCGGATGGGGACACACAAACCGCACGCGATGCTGGCTTGCCGCGAACTGACAACACGGGACAATGCTGGCCGGCCGAGCTCGACCGAGCGCTCCCGAGAACAACCGAACCGGCCCTCAAGTATTACGTGCGTCGACCGATTGACTGCCGCGGGGCTATTGATATTTCCATGCTCTTGCTAATCCTTTCTGTTGGCGGTCAAACCGGCGCAAATTACGTTCTTTCTTAATTCGGGGCCAATAGTCTCCCAATAATCTTTCCTACGGTATAAACAACGGTGATCGAGGTCGCCGTTACAATAAACCCCACGATCTACAGTGTTTCGGATCGAAGAATTCAATGGAAGCCTCGAAGAAGGGTCTATGGTATCGTATTCGAGGTTACTATTTAATTGTTTATTTGCCAAATAATTAAATTTCTCGTATTGATTTTTATCGAATATATCAGGCTGTTCGGAAAGTTCGTTTCGCATCTTTTATATGAACTCGATGAAATTAGTTTTGTTCGGAAAGTTCATTTCCTGCACCATGCAGTTCGTTTCAATTAATTCATATAAAAGATTTAAAACGAACTTTCCGAATAACCTCATACATCACTTTGTAAACGGTCATCGCTTTCAAAAACGATGAAATCACTGAAACTTTTTCAAAATTGTAACTGGGCGAATAGGATTTAAATATAAACATTTCATAAGTATTATTTTTCTCCGAAAAAAATATATCTCTTCTTATTGGTTTCCTGGAGAATTTATTTATATCTTTTTCGTATTGAAGAGTGCTACTGTATGTTCCAAGAGACATTAAATTATAATTTACTTAAAAAAATTATATTCAATTGACTAAAGAGATTTCTCGGTGCTTTATATCGTCGAAATAGAATGTGTACATTGTTGTTAAACAGTGAAGGGTGGTGGGGGAACCATTGTTAATTCAAATTCTATACATTTTCTGAAAGAGTAATGGAAAAATGAATTCTAGAATGAAAACTTGCTCCAAAAGAAGAAGGGAAATAATGCATTAACAAAAATATACATTAATAAAAATCAATTTAATATATTAAATGAATATATATTAACTATTAAATATTTTTCTACATTGTATAAATGCATTACACTGAACACAAACTAACAAATGCTGTATTATTAAACGTATATTTAAATGAATATAATTTAAAAAATACATTTTACGACTTTTCTAAAAATTATACATCCGATCTTTTATTGATTTCGTATTTAAGTTATTGCGAGTCTAAAAAGCAGGACCGTCGACATTTAAAGCATGCCGTTTAAAAGCTACATGGAAATACGAATCGGAGATATAAACTTCAGAAAAAAAGGACACGGTGAGATTGTATTTCTTTTTTTATGTTGAATCTCGAACGGAGGACATCGAACTGAAATTTTCATTACGGTCGACCGATGCTTTATTCATCGTTAAAACATCGGTAATATCTCGTGGCCGGTTCCTCTTTCCCTCCGCCGTATCATACGTCACAATGACAAATGGCGCGAGGCAGGCTTGAGGTTAATGACGAACTTCCACACTACACCGTGAAGATGAGAGAACAGTAAATTTTATCGGCCCCGAAATGCTCGTTTCGAGCGGAGGATACGGGGAGACATTATGAAAAAGTATCGTAAATGAACTAGGACACCTTACGGTAGCTGTGAAAATCATCAAATCAATGAATCCGAGTATAAATTCGGATTTTCGTCGTCAAAATACATTGAAGTAATCGAAGTGATATCGGTGAAAGCAATTCGAGCATATGTTCTATGAAAACTAAGACCGGAAAAATCAAGCCGTGAAATCTGGTGGATTTATGCGTAATCCATGCGTAACTTGATCGTAGTCAATTTTACAGTATTTCACGTATTTTCTATGGAGCTGAAGCAATCTCGTTGATTGTATCAGACAGAGAAATTTCGAGAATGTTTCGAGTCGTTACAGCATTTTTTGGCCTGTGGAATTCATCGAGCACGTTCATTTTTGTAGTTAAACCCCTGTCTTCGGGTGAACACTGAAATAGGCCACCCTTGTGCAATCAAATATGCAGATTAATTAGTAGTTTTGCATAATAAGACTCCGCTCAGAATTCGTAATTGAATATATTTACATTCTTTTGCGTACCGAGACTTTATCAGAAAATTGAATGTTCTGAATTTTGACAACGGCGTAGGTTAAACGTATAATTTCTCGATTTTTTTTGAGGATGGAAAGTATTTTATCTCGGCACTTTTCTTGAGTATAATGCGACACAACTTTACAGCCATAGGAAGTGAGAACGTTTTAATGAAAAATTCAAGAATTGCACTCATATATCTTTTGAAGAAAGTTAGGTAAGTTCAAAGTTCAAGAAGGTGATTGTGTTGCCTCACCGGAGTAGGATAAAGTTTTATTTGAACAATGATCTAAAACAAGATTGAAAAATCCAAGTGAATTTATGGGTCACCCTGACCACACGAATGTCCGTCGTAGAAACTTTCTCGAAACACCAAACAAACACTGTTGTTTAATGGGCGCAGTGTGATTCAAAAGTTTGGAGCACCCTTCTCCCTTCGGACAAGCGAAACTTTACTGCGTACTGTACTTATTTTATTAAAAGTAGCACAAATAACGAGGAAAGTTCTTGGATGAGACGAAATTCTATGCATTTATGCTACCTCTGTGGACCATTTTACGGAAGTCTGACTACAGTCGGGGACAAAAATGTAAGACACCCTAGTAATTGTACAATTTTTAATTAATATCTAACGGTAATGAGGTCTATCATATGTACACATTTTGGCACTACTTTTGTTTATAATTTTTAGTCGAGTGAACTAAAATATTAATATTCGACATTATCTCGAAGAATGTAAAAATTGAATACAATTAGTCGAACAAAATAATGAGATATGTGTGGATAAAATGAAATTGCAATAAGAAATTTGCAAATTCCATTTGATATACATATGTCTTATCATTTTATGCCACTAATTATATACAATTTTTACATTCTTACAAAAAAATATTTATCGAATGGTGAAACATTTTAATTTACCCGACTACATTTAATGTAATTAAATTACATTCAATTAAAATAAAAATTGTCAAATTAATAGAGTGTCTTCTCTTTTTGTCCCTGACTCTAGAAAGTTACTTCCACGTTCCACATTCACTTACGCAGGTTGACCACTGAATGACTGAATGATATAAAACAAAAAAACTTTCAGAAATATGTGCTTTTTTAAATTTTTATTATTTTATTTGGAAATATAATTAATGGACATTTTTTAGTATTTTGTGAGAAAAGCAGCATCTCTCAAATGATCACCATTTTCCTGTTCATAAATACGGGCTCTTTTCACAGAATTTTCCATGACCAAGGCTATAGACTTCGTCTGTTTGCTCTGAGTTTTAATAATTGATCTTTCACTGAAATAGAGGAAATCGACGAGTTTTACGTTGGATATCATACGTAGCCACTTAAATCTCCATAAAAAGGATTGGAAACGAACAAATGACTTTTGCAAACCCTTCAGTTTTTCAGTGGCCACCTGATACCAAAGGTACTGGACAATGGTACTGGACATTAGTTAGTTACTTAATGATACCAAAATGCTATAACCATTCTGCATCGTTATTTACACTGCGACAATTTTCACGTAGCATTGGAACAAGCAAAATTGTTCGTGCAGGACATAATGCGAGGAGACATAAAATGGCCAACGACACGTCCAATAAACGCGCAAGATCCTTAATTTAACTAGAATTTAGGGTGAGCACCTCTTAATGAGGAAGGGAATAAAATCTATATACTCCAGTAAACGGTGAATGTTAAAACATTCAACATACTATAATCACGTAATAAATTGCCGATGATATATTATAGCGACGTTGAAGCGAAACTGATGGTGCTATAAACGATAAATCGGGCAAACAGGTGAAGTGCTAGCGGCAGAATGATATACGGATAACCATTAAATCCTTCACCCGAGACAGTCATTTAAAAACTGATCGTCTGAAGTCATTTCAAACAGCAACAAAATAATTGTTCCAGTACGTCGGTCATCTGGAATCCGACGAACCCACGATAGGACGAATGGACGTTCTAAGGGAAAAAATGTCATGACAGGGAATAGATATATCTTTCATACTTCCCGTTTCCGGAATGTTTATGGAGTCTACTGACACGCGTAAGCATTCATATAGTAATTATATAAGCATAGAAATGAATGATTAAAAAATCGGAATCGGAATACAGTGAAATCGTATGTTTATATTCATTATAAAAGAAATTATGCGGCAACAGCTACGAATTTTCTTCAAACTTGCATCATCTAATATATTAGCATGCTTGAATATTTATATATCAATAGTTCTGATAAAGCCAAGTTGGCGGTACTTTATAGTGGGTCAATCGAGATGAAAAATCACTATAGATTGATATAAAACAATGAAGATGATAAAAAAGAATTAAAAGAGAGCCAATGCGATTTTATATCTTTATTGCAATATTAACGATTATAAATTTATTACATTATTATAAGCTTTATATTTTTTAATTATAAATTTTGTTATTGATAACATTATTGATAAATCTGAACTTATTTTAAAGCTCGAAGTCTTTACCCTCGTAAAACTCATCGATCAGTTCTTCCTACCATGCTTTTTCAATTCGTAGCAAATGGAAAATTGAAAATATAGGTTTATTCGAAACTGATGAAAACTGAATCGTCTCCAAAACCATTGAACATTTTTTTCACGGATAAATCGACCACAAGTTTGAAGATTGAAGTCTCCCCTTTACAATGACCTCTCAAAACTTGATGTACGATTCTTTTTATGAAACAGAAACAATTTCGGTCGTGTAGAAGCCTCGTGAACTTTGTGTTACTGTAAAGTAGGAAGTACATTCAAAGCTCAATGGAGTGGCTTAACAAAAATCGTACATCAAAGTTTAAGTGTTCATCGTAAAGGGGAGACTTCAGTCTTGAAAGCTGTGTTAACATCAGTAGTGAAGAAAATTTCCCATTGCGCTTGCAGACGTTTCAATCCGTAACATTTTCCAGAAGGAGCATGTGTTCAGTTTCCCGTCTGTTACATTATGCAAAACCACGTTACAGGAAAATGAACGATGCATAGTGTAAGTAGAAGCTTCAAGCTTTAAATTGAATTCATGTTTATTGTTGTACGACATGCTTTTGCGAAATTATAACAGTTCGAATATTCATAATTTGTCAACAATCGACAATTCTCAGTGTACGAATACACTTTTACACCGTCTTTAAGTTAGTCGCATCAGTTATCATTTCTACCAACTGTAATTTTTCAAAAATTCTTTATAGCCATTTTCTGGTAAAATAGTCCCTTTAACGTCTAAAAAGAATTTAGATCTCTTGACCCAATTATGAAGAAATTATTCCGTTTTAAAAAATATCCACATACATATATCTGTCCACGATTATATATAGTTATATTTAGGATAGTTACATATGTATAGTCATATTTATACATTTTTATTAGGCGATCCCACCTTTCTGAAAATATTACATTATTGAAAACATTCTGAGAACGTCTCAAATAATAATTCAATTTATTCTGAATAGGACAAAACGATGTACGATATTTTTCCACCCAAAATGCCTACTCATTCCAGAATTGGACAAAAAGTAATCTGATTAATGATTAAGGATTATGACTAACGTGAAATCGTGTTCATGACTAATGACTACGATTACTAAGCAATCAAGTAATAATGATTAATGAATAACTGAAGTAATCAAAGCAAATGTAATCGTTAGTCATTGTTCACAGAATAATCATCAATCATGTAACGATTACGTTGTTTTTAAAAATTTCTCATTATGGTAGCTAATAATACAACATAATTCAACGGAAGACATTTTTAGACTTTTGGTCCCTCATCCGGACCCAATAGCAAGCAATGAGAAAAGATAAATTAATCATTCGCCTATCATTACAGATTCCTGATGAACGATTAAAGATTTCCGAGTGTAATTATGAGTACTGATTGATTTCAGTAACGATTAATTGACGATTGATTCCGGTTACCACGATTACTTTTCGCAAGGTAATCGCAGAACAATCGATTATTGGGCAACTTTCATTCGTTCGATTAACACGTTGACTGCCACGCGTATTTACAACAAAATCTCCTACAGGCCACCCGTGCCGCTATAGGAAGCGTGCGCTGTTAATTCATATCTGTTTCTGTTCCTGCAGGAACAGTTGGAATCTTTGCCGAGTACCGAATGGTATAACTTAAAATCTCTGCCCTTATTTTTTCTCAATAATGAAAAGAGATCGGATTGCCCGGAAGGAGAAGCATAAATAAAATTACATCGTCAGATTCTGATTTGGATACTGATAAATATAATCTTAGTGATAATGAATGTTATGAAGATACTATTGACGAGATTTTACGAGAGAATTGGTCATGGAAGAAGAAAGAAATGTTGATGATACCGAGGAAGCTACAGTTCAAATAAAAGATACGAAATGGACCGATCAGAGGCACGAGCATATCTGAAAAAACAAACAACTTTTTGTCCAAGCTGTCCTGATCAACCTCAACTTTGCAGAGAATGTTTTAACGTTATACACTGCGAGTAATTTTTTTAATAAACCATTTTTATAAGAATTCGATAGTCTCATTACCTCCTGTAGAATATTTGTCGAAATATTTTCGGAAATCCTTTGTAAGTAGTCAAATCAGCGTCACCCGAATTACGGGTGACGTGGCCTGATGAGAACTTTTGCTGTCACCCGAATACGGGTGACGCGGCAGTCAACGTGTTAAACCATCGATCCAACTCGACAAGAAGTAACCGAGTGATTAAATTAACACGTCTCCGGGACCTTGCCGATTACAAATCCGAC